>NW_028141171.1:9231887-9497454 GCF_030444845.1 Prenolepis imparis | reverse complement strand
AAGCAGTGGTATCAACGCAGAGTACTCTAAGAGAAAATTCTCTCTGTGTACATTGTATTATATTTAAAAGATATATAGATTTTATTATTTATGTAATGCGTAACTAGATTCTTTTAAAATATTTAATAGTAAATGTAAATAGTAAAATATTTTAATTTAAATATTTTTATAATTATTTCTCTCTTTAAAAAATATTTCTTTACATATTATGTAGTTTTTTAATATTTTTAAGTACGAATGAAAAGGTTAACTATGCGCCTAATATAATCATTTTTGAAATATTATAAATGATTTAAATATTTGGTAATTGTTTTATATAATATTTATGTTTATAATATTTATATTTTACAGATTAACATTGTCTACAACTCCGCACATCAAATTGTGTGGTGAGAGTGTTGAATTATTTAAAAAAATTTTAAGGTAATATATTTACACGAAAATTATATCAGAAATATTTTAATATATATAAAAATATTAGGAATAAACCTTTTTTCTCTAATAATTATAATTATAATATAATTTGCAATAATAGATGCATCTGTTAAATTCTTTTTATTCTTATAAGTTGTTTGATATCTAAGTTTACCATTTAAAATATTTTTATATTTATTACACATTAAAAGAATTGAAATGTCAAATTAATCGGAATATTTATATATAAATATATATGTATCGAATATATGTTCAATTATTGAATGTATATTATAATAGAGATTTTTCAACGTGCACATATGTAATAAACATGAAAAACAAGAAGAAAGACAAAAATATTTTCTTCTTATTTTTTTATGTTTATAACATATGCACGCTGAAAAAAATCTCTATTATGTACACATTCCAAACTTAAACATATATATACAATAATTTTTCTTAATTTATTCATTTCAAGATAATGAATTTGTGATACATATATATTTATATATAAATATTCCGATTAATATGACATTTCAATTCTTTTAATGTGTAATAAATATAAAAATATTTTAAATGGTAAACTTAGATATCAAACAACTTATAAGAATAAAAAGAATTTAACAGATGCATCTATTATTGCAAATTATATTATAATTATAATTATAAGAGAAAAAAGGTTTATTCTTAATATTTTTATATATGTATATTAAAATATTTCTGATATAATTTTCATGTAAATATATTACCTTAAAATTTTTTTAAATAATATAACTCTCACCACACAATTTGATGTGCGGAGTTGTAGACAATGCGTTGATCTGTAAAATATAAATATTATAAACATAAATATTATATAAAACAATTACCAAATATTTAAATCATTTATAATATTTCAAATCATTTTTTGAAATATTAAAATTTATTTGAAAATTTTAATATTAATTTTAATATTTCAAAAATGATTATATTAGGCGCATAGTTAACCTTTTTATTCGTATTTAAAGATATTAAAAAACTACATGTTGAATATGTAAAGAAATATTTTTTTAAAGAAAGATAGAAATAATTATAAAAAATATTTAAATTAAAATATTTTACTATTTACATTTATTATTAAATATTTTTTAAAAATCTAGTTACGCATTACATAAATAATAAAATCTATATATCTTTTAAATACAATGTACACAGAGAGAATTTTCTCTTAGAATTTATCCTGAAAATCATGGTAATCGTGGGACAATATGGTATGGAAAGAATTTTATGAGAATTTCTCTGATTAATATTTATCACAATAAAAATAATATCTATCACAATAAAATATAAAATATGTTTGATTAATTTTATCAAACTGCATGGTAAAATTTCTCAAACATGTTTTATATTTTAACGTGTAGATATTATTATGTTTATTGTGATAAATATTAATCAGAGAAATTCTCATAAAAAATTCTTTCCACATTATATTGTCCCACGATTACCATAAATTTCACGGTAAATTCTAAGAAAAAATTCTCTGTGTATAGAAATTGTGTATCTTACACATATACAAATATTTATTATTAAAAAGTAT
Organism: Prenolepis imparis; assembly: GCF_030444845.1. Taxonomy (NCBI): domain Eukaryota; kingdom Metazoa; phylum Arthropoda; class Insecta; order Hymenoptera; family Formicidae; genus Prenolepis; species Prenolepis imparis. The sequence goes on along the minus strand of NW_028141171.1, from coordinate 9,495,464 downwards.
TATATTTATTATTACATGTTCTAAGTATTTCACAATATAAAATTTAGGATATTTTACATTCAATATTATACAACAATGTAAAATGTGGATCATTACCGCGAAGATAAATTGATAATTTCAGATAGCAAATAAAAGTTAAATAAAATAAATTTATTTACCCTATCGTTGCTACGCCGTTGCCCGATGCCTCCACGGACCACCGACTTCTCACTCGCTCTCTGTGTCTGTCTCTCTCTGTCTCTCTGTCACTCTGTCTCTCTCTCTCTCTCTCTCTCTCTCTCTGCGCCGATCCGTTTTTTTCAAATTATCGGAGACCTCATCGAACGACGATGATGTGGCGACTCCCCCGCCCTCAGGAGTCACTGATGTTTCAAGAAACAGGCACTACATTTCACTATGTTTGAAATATCACGATTCAACGACGAAATCGGATCGACAACGCCGAAAAACTCCGGAAATTTCGCGTTGAAAGCGCAACGGTAATTCGATCCGCCCGTGTACATGGTAGACTCGCAACGTGAAATGGCGTCGCGTCGCGTAACGGACTCGCCTGTACGATTTTGCGACGCGATCGGATTTATATGATAATTAAGCACGTAAAAACATTAACACTCGTACTGTCGTGGACCGGCGATGAGCGAGCAAATACAAATCTATCGCGAACAACGGAAAATTCACTTGGCAATAGCAGTACTGACTGGCACTGCCAGTTCCGGGACGCGCAACACGTCACGACAAGATCGCCAACGTCATAGTGGTGGGGGTTGCCCGGGCAGCCGAGCCGAGCTCGCACGTACGCCGCGACCCCTACCACTTCGACTTTGGCCTTGGGGCGCTGCGGTGCTGTTCGTTCCGTAACTGGCAATGCTAGTCAGTACTGCTATTGCCAAGTGAATTTTCGGTTGTTCGCGATAGATTTGCATCTGCAGGCCCATCGCCGGTCCGCGACAGTACGAGTGTAAGTGGTTTTACGTGCTTAATTATCATATAAATCCGATGGCGTCGCGAAATCGTCCGGGCGAGTCCGTTACGCGACGCGACGCCATTTCATGTGCGAGTCTACCATGTACACGGGCGGATCGAATTACCGTTGCGCTTTCGACGCGAATTTCCGGAGTTTTTCGGCGTTTTCGATCCGATTTCGTCGTTGAATCGTGATATTTAAAACATAGTGAAATGTAGTGCCCATTTCTTGGAATATCGGCGACTCCTGAGTGCGTCGTGAAGTAGTCGCCGCATCACGTCGTGCGATGAGGCTTTCGATAAATAGGCCTTGAAAAAAGCGGCGACGCGAAAACAGAGCATCGGTTCTATTCGCGCGCGAATAAGCTCTCGTGATTTTCGCGTTTTACCGAAACGCGTCGAAAATGTAATATCTAAAATCCGAACGTCGCCGCGCATCGCGAACGAAAAAAAGTAACGCGAGTGCAAGTGTTTGAAAAAAACGGAACGGCGCGGAGAGAGCGAGAGAGAGAGAGAAAGAGAAGAGTGTGAGAGAGGTCGGAGGCCCGGAAAGGCATCGGGCACGACGTAGCAACACGATAGGGTAAATATAATTGATAATTTAACTTTCATTTGTTATTTGTTAAATTATTTATATATCTTCGCGGTAATGATCTACATTTTACATTGTATAATAATGAATGTAAATTATTCTAGATTTTATATTTTGAAATATTTAAAATATTTAATAATAAATATATCAATTTTTAATAATTTATAATAATAAATATTTGTATATGTGTAAAATACATTTCCACATTGTATTATATTTAAAAGATATGTAGATATAATTATTTCTGTAATGCGTAACTAGAGTCTTTTTATATTTTAATTAAAATATTTAATAGTAAATGTAAATACATAATATTTTAATTTAAATATTTTTTATAAACACTTCTATCTTTCTTTAAAAAATATTTCTTTGCAAATTATATAGTTTATTAATATCTTGAAGTACGAATAGAAAAGTTAACTATGCGCGCAAAAAAAATTATCTTTCGAAATATTAAAATTAATATTTAAATTTTCAAATTAATTTTAATATTTCAAAAAATGATTTTGAAATATTCTAAGTAATTTACATATTTTGATAATTGTTTTATATAATATATATATGTTTATATTTTACAGATCAACATTGTCTACGACTCCGTTGTTGCACATCAAATTGGTGAGTGTTGAATTATTTTAAACAATGTTAAGATAATGTATTTGTGAAAATTGTATCAGAAATATTTAAATACATTATTTCTTTACTAATGTATACATAGGCCTTTTTACATATTTCTGGCTGCGCTTTTGCAGGCCTGTTCAGCGTATTAATGAATTTTAAATTTCGCAACGAGAATGTTGCGAATAATAAGTTATATTACAATTAACAAATAAGTTCAATTTCATCCAGATGTTTTAATGTTAAAAATATGATACTCGTGCAATATAATTGTGTGTTTTAATTTTATGTAACAAATGCAAATTGGCATTATGGAATTTTTCAAGATTCTTTATAATATATATATATATATAATAGACAAAATATCTTGTTAAAAGCCTAGACTTATAAGGACATTTTACATTTTAAAATACTTGCGCTATTAAAAATTTCTGCATTGTTTCTGCATGTCGTGCTGAAAATATAAGTTGCAACACTATGTTTAAGAGATTTTCTACAATAGAAAAAATATATTTTACGTAGAGTCAGGAAATGGCTCCGATATATTCCAAAATATGCGTAAATACGTGGGTATTATATATTTGTAATCTTTAAAACAATAATATTTATTATATCTTTTCTTTCTTAAATAATTTTAATATATAAATTGTGTTACGCGTAATACACTTTTATTGTGTAATTTGTGCAAAATTACGAACTATATGATTCAAATTTAATTTTCAATGAAATTTTAAATAAGCACTATATTACTTTTTCTACACATTCTCTTAATTTTTGACATTAAATATTAAGCTAAACTTTAAATTATATACAGAGAGAATTTTCCTTAGAATTTATTCTGCAAATAATGGCAATCGTGAGACAATATAGAATGGAAAGAATTTTATGAAAATTTCTCTGATTAATATTTATTACAATAAAAAATAATATCTATCACAATAAAATATAAAATATGTTTGATTAATTTTACTATACTTTTAGTAAATTTTACTATACTTGAATAAAATTAATTAAACATATTTTATATTTTATTGTGATAGATATTATTTTTTATTGTGATAAATATTAATCAAAGAAATTCTCATAAAATTTTTTCCATACCATATTGTCCCACGATTACCATGATTTTCACGGTAAATTCTAAGAAAAAATTCTCTTTGTGTAGATTTAGAAAAATATTTTTCATCATTTATTTTTCTTTAAAGCGTAAATTAGATAATATTATGATAATATATAACTCCTATGAAAAACTATTCATATCTTTATAAAAAGAACAAGTAACTTTTTTGCCAATTTAAATCTATCAGAAAAAGATAAAGAGAAAGGGGGAGATATATATATGTACATATAATACATATATATGTATATATTAGTGTCCGGACATGGTTGCATGATTTTCACGCAATGGTGCAGCTCTCTCCGAGAGTAGAGGAATATTCTCATCCATCAGGGTAGGGATACTAATACGTATGCGACATTAGTAGCACTTAACGGACACAGCGCGCTGATTCAGATGACGAAATAGTCCAATAACGAAACCTTCCATCACGGATAACGTTAATGCCGTGGAAAATAATTGCATTTTTCATAAGTCTTGTAGAAAACTTCCCGTATTTCACGGATGATCCGAACGATATCCCGAACGATGCGGCGCGGAAAAACAACGACGTCGTTCTCGATTGAGTAAATGGGGAATCCGATCGATTCGATTCCGGGCGATCTCAGGAATGAGATCTCCTGGATTTCAATGATAGCGCGAACACGTTCTAGGTGATCGGAAAAGATTCATTCTTATCAATTCCGTCGTGCGGGGTCTTCTAAGGGATCTTGTTGCCGAATATATACGACCATTAGACGCGGACAGGATCGCCGCTCGCGGGACTAGGGATTAGTAGAGACATTAGGAATAGATTGCCGGTTTGCACGGATCCCCACGGTTCTCCCCCAGGATTAGGAAGGATTACGCACGGGTTAGGCCTACGATTCGATCGACATTCCGATGTTCGTGGGGAATTGGGAGCGTATCGGGATAATGACCTCGTGTGACGTAGAATATTCCGACCCCGGCAACACATCCCGTTTCCCTTCTCTCTTTTTTTCCGTTTCGATATCTCGATTTCACTCCCTTCATCTCTTTTTCTCTTTCACATCCGGTTGTTACGGACGTAAAAATTCTAGAATCGTCAGATTCTCTAGCGACTATGTTGTATTTTTAATCGCTCGATTTTTTCCGATTGACATATAGGTGCACATTTCCGTCGAAGAGATTTATTCATTGCGTTTTCCAAATAATATTGATCCATTTCGATTTTCGATAAACGAATTGAAGCAAATTAAAATTAGAAAAAACGTATAAATATATAAGGTAATATTATTTCATCGCGCGTTTATAGTCGAGACAAGATACATTTTTTATTTTAGGCCAGAAATTTTCCTTTGCGGTTAAAATTTGGGTGTGTGAAGCTGGCACTCCTATGTTATGCTATCATAGTTCTGTTAAGAGCTCTGAGTTATTTAGAACCATAGGAAGAGTTATTGATAATTTTTAGAAATAGTTCCGGTCATTACGATAACGAAAATCAGATTCAAAAAATAGGGATGCCAACTTTACATTTTTTTTACACATCGAGTTCCAATAGTTCTGAGCAGAGTTTTAAGATTCTTTTAAATAATTATATAGTTCCTGATTATTTTTTTAAAGAGTTCTGCAATTTTTAGATGAAAAAACGTACTTCAAATATCGAAGATATTTCTAAAATATCAAGTTCTGGTGAAAAACGTTTCTGAATCGTACTCGATAAGACAAGAAAAAACGTTAAAACCGCATGGCTCTATCTATTATAGTTTCCGAGATATCGATTTTTTAAAATTAATCCATTTTTACGTAACATTTAAAAAATCACGAGTTCTGGTCGAAAATGTTGGAGGAGTTTTGAATTGTCGAATTTGAATCGACTCGACATACGTCGAAAAATTTCTATGTTTCGATAAACAAAAATTTTTTAACAGTTCTGATAATCAGGCTTTGAGCATTCGATTCAAATTCGACAATTCAAAACTCCAGCATTTTCGATCAGAACTCGTGATTTTTTAAATGTTTTGTAAAAATGAATTAATTTTAAAAAATCGATATCTCGGAAACTATAATAGATAGAGCCATGCGGTTTTCACGTTTTTTCTGGTCTTATCGAGTACGATTCAGAATTCTAACGTTTTTCACCAGAACTTGATATTTTAGAAATATCTTCGATATTGAAGTACGTTTTTTTATCTAAAAATTGCAGAACTCTTTAAAAAAATAATCAGGAACTATATAATTATTTAAAAGAACCTTAGAACTCTGCTCAGAACTATTGGAACTCGGTGTGTAAAAAAAATGTAAAGTTGGCATCCCTATTTTTTGAATCTGATTTATTGTAATGACCGGAACTATTTCTAAAAATTATCAATAACTCTTTCTATGGTTCTAAATAACTCAGAACTCTTAACAGAACTATGATAGCATAACATAGGGATACCAACTTCACACATCCTAAAATTGACGTAAATCGTTATTCTCGTAGCTCACAATCAGTTTAATCGTCACAATGGACGCGCGAGGATCGAAGAGAACAGGTCGTATTTATTTCGACCACTGCCTGTCCGTGAATAACGGTAATCATCGACGGAATCTGCAAGGGGATAGTCTCACCCTACGTAGTTTCGTGTGTCGCTAATCCGAAACACATACAAACGAACGCAGATAAAATGTAAGATGGGCCGAGGGGTGATGAACTTAGTATGAGAATGGATGAGCGACCCTTCTCAACAATTTCTCGTTTCTCTTATGGTACGAGAAACCTTTAGGCGAAATGAATCGATTAAGTATCATGAAAGTTCGTCTTTAATTTAATTTAATCGCGATAAAATATTTATTCAAAAACATTGAGTAATGCATGAATTTATTCTCAATTTCATATTTTAATCTAATTCTAAATTTTATCGAATGAATCAAACACTATTTAAAAAAAGAAAGAGCGAGAGAGAAAGACAGAGAGAGAATTATTTTTATATTTTATTGAAATTCTTTTAAATTACTCTTTCTTGTAATTATATTGAAACAATTGCATTAGATACTTAAATTCCATGGAAAAAGATACTTAAATTTCCGGATAAATTCTATTACACACGATTTTAAAATAAGAGAGGTTACGAGAGAATTTACGTAACTTCGAACCAATTGTTTAAAAGCTTCTCCTTTTACCATACGGATGCGTGCGCAAATAAAATGCAGGAGCGCTTTCCTATCGTTTCACCACATATATCGAGATTTCGGTCGATTCAACTTCTTTCTTTTAATATCCCATGCCATACTTTAGTTCGCAAACGGTTGCATTTTCGCTATCCCTTTTCTCACCTATTACGGTTACTAACCCGACTACATATAACGCTATACATTACGGTTAACACCGACTCGCGCGGCACTTTACGAACAAATTACGACCACCCGGTAGTTTCTACTTTGCTCTAATCCGCTCCAACTTCCAATGCAGATTTTCTAGCGACGCCTCTGAAGAAGGGACAGAAAAATTTTCTTAATCCTAGCGACCGGAAAATCCGCTGAAGCCCCGCGGCTTCGTTCCCGTGTATATTTGCTTAAAAAAAATTTATAGTTTTTTTTTTTTTTTTTCAATTATAATTGTATTACTCCGAGTATTAGTATGGCTTACTTTAAATAGATATTGATGAGTTTAATTTTCTGCACATCGAGGAGAACGATGAGGAAAGCTCATTTTCATTTTCGCGGGATGGCTGGGAGTCGAGTTTCCTCTAAGAGCATCTAAGAGCGATCTATTTCGCAATATTATGCAATTGTATATCGCGAGACATTATATAATAAATGTGTTATGGACGCCACTTCATTATCGCGAGGAATAGAACATCGCAATAGGGCGCAATACGGCGTCTCGCGACGAGGGTTGCGATCCCAGCATGATGCTCGATGATAGATAGAAGACCTCGAGGCTACGGCACCCTAATACAATGGCAGCTCCGTATAAGCGTTTCCTCTCTCGGTACCCTGTGGGAATAGTAAATGGAGCGCCGTAGGCAACGAAACGGTCCCCGGCGTTCGATCTTTGCACGGTGCGGGCAGTGCGTTTTTTTACTGTCTTTCTCTCTCTCTTTCTCTGCTACCAACAAGATCATCCTCCACAATATTAAACTCTATTCCGTTACCCTGCATCTGGTATACAAATGTCTGATACTTTGTCAGCATCTTCCACCGAGTTTTCCAAGAGAGATCCAATGATCGTTCATTTGTGTATATTCACGATCCATTTTGCATATTCTCCCTATCGACGATTTAAGCTCGATGTTCTTACCTTTAGAGAAACTCGGTGAATTTTTTCAATTCTAATTTATTCTAAAAAATTAAATCTGACGCTTTTGACACTCAGATATCGGGCATATTGAATTTGACTGACATAAGTATTAAAACTAGGACAAATTAATTAATAAAAGATGTTATAATTCATACACATATGTGACTTTTCTATTATATATCATAAAAATCAGTATCTCTCTACGATACATAAAATATGAAAGAATACTGGCGCGTCCAAAAAGTTTCATGTGGCAGTTTGTTATCAAGTTTGTTATTAAACTGTCTAACTTTTAACATCAATGTCTAATCGTATTTCCATGAACAATAAATATATTATCATCTGTACATATGAAACGTACTAATTATTCACGCATTGGAAAACTTTTAAAATAACAGTTTTACGTAAATATTTATGCGCTTGCATACCCTCCGATTAAAAGGCAAACTTTGCTCTCTCGAAAACAGAGAAATAGTATAAAAAGAAAGAAAGAAAAAAAAATTTACTTTGGAATCTCGCGTCTAATTTTCTCTACGAGAAGTTGAACCTCCCTTTCCGGTTAATATGCGGCTTTTCGCGCGGCATCCCGTATAATATGTCCGCGGGTCTTCCTAGAGAGTGTCAAGTTGCTCCCGCAATCGCGGCTGCGGTCATGTCAAGCGTGCTAAAACGTAACGGTAGAACGTTATCAAACGTTAAAATGTTTCGGACAGGCGGTGATAACGTGCTCCCTGACGGCGGACCCCTACGCCGACGAATGTACAACGTAAATGATATAGTGGGACAAAGGAATACAGCGGAGGGTGCGCGCGAGCGCGAGCACGTTTAATGAAAGCCTGCCGTTATAGTCGGAAACTATACGCAGGATTAACGCGAACCTCGCGTATCTATACACGGAAAACAGAGCCTTGCGAGATTATCGGACGTATTAATATTGTGGAAGCAATTTCTACGTCGCTGCGCCCCGGACAAAGACGCCGCCGTTAGCGGCGTTGTGTCGTTTGCACACAGAGGGTAAGGGGATCAACCAACACACAACCGGAAGACGAGGATGCCGTCGCTGCGTTGATGGATAAATGGATGTAATGTGGCGCGCGTAATGTCGTGCTCACTTCGCGCGGTGCGTCACTATCTCTGAAGAGAAGAGTTATCAGAAATCATCATTAGTTTAATCCCTTATTTACCATTTTCGTTATTACGCATTGCAGTCTTTCGTGTTTTAATTCGATCTTATTATTCGATATTAAATTGATATTACCATATTTATCTATTTCTTAATTTGAATAAAATAAATTCAGCGAAACATTTCTCTATATATCAAAGGCCAATTCATGCTTGGTCGATGATCATCACTAAAGCGCGGAAGTCGATAGTCGAAAGTTTCGCCGTGGGCCTTTCTACTCTTATGATTCGAAATGCATCTGACCGGATCGTTTCTCTTGATTACAGTTAACAAAGCGAACGTGAAATTTCGTTAAATTAAAATTAAAATGACTACAAGATAAAAAATTGCACATGCGCCATTTCAATATATTCTTAAAACCGCCAAGGAGGAGACACTCTGCCGCGTGAAAGCTCGCGAATTTTCGCGCCTCAGCGATTATTGACCCGGCTAAGCCAATACTGCATTTCTCAGCGGCAAGTTCTTAGCGACAGTAGCGAAAATTCGTAATTCCCAATCGTAGGAAAAATCGCGTCGACGTTATCCCGACTGCAATCCGTTATTCGACGGCTACAGCACGAAAATTCCATAGAAATTCCGCAGCCACTTCGCTCTACTTGCCGGGAAAATCGGTGTCTCCGTATATCCGCGTTTGCTCCCTTCTCGACAAGGAAAAGAAAGGGAAGAGGGAGGGTCGGAGAGGGTGAAGATTTCTTTTCTTTTCTTCCTTCGGCACGAAACGAATCACCTACAAGCACGTCGCGTCGCAGTGCATCGTAACGCTTATGCCAGAAACTGTGGCTCGTTCAGATCCACCTTTTGTACGCGCATCAGGATCTCGCCTCTCTCTGTGTTGCTCCGTAGTGAATAAAAATATTCCGCATAAATCCCGCGGCAACATTGTATACGCGGGCCGACTCGACGCGCATACGACTTTTCGATGTCAGCCTCGTTTACATCGGTCGCGATATTTGCGATATTATCGATATTCTATTCGTATTTGCCCTATATTCAATGTCGGTCCGATCAAAACGGCCAGTCAGCTCGCGAGGTTTCGCGTAATACAGAATATTTGACGAGCAAAAAAAAATTTTTTTTTCCCCCTTGAAAAGCGTAGCTTGCGTATTAACGCTCTCGCGAGAGGAGCGTTCGAGACTCTGCTCTTCGATTCATTCTTCGTCTCTATGCTGTCGAGGGAGAAAATCGTTTTAGACGTTCGTAACCATGATGTAAAATTCGAGTAGAATGTCTGCAATGGAAACGTAATATTTTTCCTCGCTAGGATCATTACGATCGTTTTTACAGCCAATTCCGCATTCGATGAAAAATAAGGTGGAAGGTTAAAGCTGATTTCACAAGAATCACAAACTGTTACCGAATCTTTTTTTCTCTTCGATTTATGCGAGAAAGTTAAAACGACAATTCGTTGCATATATTAATATATTTCGACAAATGTTCGCGTTTCAAAAAATTTGATAAAATAACGAATTTCAGAGATATGCAAATTTTCAAGCGAGTGAGAGAGAGTAAAAATGTCCTTCTCATAAACATAAAAAAAAAAACCTGTCGACGGCTAAAAAAGAAAAAAATAGTAACATGTAAAAACTTGCCAAATCTATAATATATTATATAAACTTGCATGAACAAACAATTTCTACTCCATAAAAAGATTTGTCTGACAGACTGGGACAAGTTATCGGATTTTTACTTATTTTATATTGATACAAAAGCTACGTGAAACGTTAACCTGACGCTAATCCATCGAATTTATAAAATGAATATGGAACATTTAAACGAGGAATTTTTGCTCTCAAAAGAAACTCTTTAAAAAGAACTTTTATCGAATTATAAACATTCTCTGCCAATTTTTTAATTTCAAAATAGATTTTTTATTTACGAGATTACCTCGATTTTGAAAATAGATTTTCTCTTTACACACATTGCATTTGATCAACATTCCTCTGCGAGGAAAAATGTGGATTCTGTCGAAATTGTAAAATTTAATTAAATCAAGTTCACACGTGAATAATAATAAAACGGTAAACAAGTTCACTGACAATAATATGATTGGTTTGCGGGTAAAAATTTGTATTGTGGGAATTTTTTTTCTCTTGTGCTACACATTTAGGATATTACGTAATTTACGCGCTTTGTAATTTACGGAAAACCTAATATTTGAGCGAATATATAGTGAAAGTATTTCGTGCATTTTATGCACAATAAAATCGGAAAGAATCTCGTCCTTTTCATTTGCGTTCTATCTCAAACGTGAATCTGTATGAAAATGTTTTCACGCCTTACTTAATTTATAATACTTTTTATTCGTTGAATATAATGAAGGATAGACAAAATGAATAGCACGTGACATAATATCGGCATAATATGAAAATTTCCGTATTTTTTGTATGGCGCATCGAGCCTTAGATAAAGCGGTTATTCGCCGTTGGTTTTCGCATAAATTATCGACCGTTTGTGGATATGTGCGAGATCGTCGAGCAGGTAATGCCAAAACAGATGTGAAATTCAAGAAAAAGCGCGAGAGAAAATTTAGCATGTCACCTGGAAATCTACACGGTTATTACCTTTGGATAACCGCTTCGACGATCTCACACAAGAGTTGAAAAACGGAAAATCAATAAAAACAAAAAAAAACACATAAGGTACTTTATTTTCCAAGGTATTTATTTTTCAAGAAATATTTCCGTAGACGATGCAAAATGACAAAAATCATTTTTAAATTCGCTTTTTAATGCAAACTTCAAAGTCGGTATTAGTTTTGAATTTTTATTTCCAATTGAAATTATGTCGAATTTTTGTTTAGCTTTAATTCTCTAAATTATAAGATGTGGATGTATTATTGAAAAAACAATGCCTTATCAAAGATCCGGATAATTTCGAATAATTAAATAAAACATATAACAGGGGAGATCTGTCAAACTGATAAATGATTTATGAAACTTCATACTTTGTTAGCTCGCTAAAAGCTCGAATATCAATTAGTCAGCAGTTATTAGGCACATTCGGTTAATCGAAATGATTTCAAAATTTGATTATTATGAGTGGTCTCGTTATTTATCCGACAAATCCTATACCTCGGTAAAATATCAAAGTTACAACAATATACAACTATCGATTTACATCTTTTCGTCGTTATTAAGAATGCAAGATGCCGTCGTATTTGGAGTGTCGCCCTATTAAAACTTTTCTCCGATTGGTAATACATCGAAAGTACCGTCGTATGAGTGCTACGTTAACTTTTTTTTGCCACGTTTGCTTCTTACGAATTATAGTACGTAAACTTTCGTCACAAAGTTCGCTTTGCACGCGGGATATTTTCACGTATATGCGTACAATCAAATACAAGAAGATATTTATGCGCTCTTTAATTCGAAAAATGTAATAAAATTATCATTACGACTATGTGGCCATATACATATACATAAGATATAATAAATATATCAATATTCTTTTCACTCTTAATTTTATTTTATCAATGTTAAAAGAAAAAAGAGAGTTAGGATAATATATTATGACCACAATGTTAATGAAAAAGGTATATTTTTTGTATCTGTACGGTGAGAAAATGAGATCTCTTTTGTATTTCAAGATTGTGTGCCAACTACATCCCTGAACGGCGCGCACGCACGTATGCAATTCCTTTGTTTTGCCCCCCTGTAGGTTTATTTCATTTCGCCGACCCCTCGTCGGATACTCGGTGGATAGGAGGTCGATTTCGCGGTGTAACAATGAACATGCTACCAAATCATGGTGCTTACGTATGCACCGGACGACGATTCCTCGATAATCCGGCAACGCGCAATCGTATATATACTATATTCAGTTTGCGGAGTTTGCTCAACCTACAGCCATCGGCACCGGCTTTGCGTACGATCGGCAAATGTTTACATCGGACGATAGAGGGGTGGCGCCGAAAGCTCGAAGCTCCCTCGTTGAAATCTCGCTTATCCCCTTTGTTTGATTCTCTAGTGTCGCGAGAGATCCACATTTCATTCCGATGCGTAGAAAATACACGCACTTTATAAATATTATCTATCTCATTATTAAAATATAATACCGATGATAAAAATGAGAGAGAGAGAAATTTTTCCGTATTTCCGTTTTTTTTTTTTCTTAACGTCGTATTCGTCTGAAAGATTTTACACAACTCACGCTGCTTGACGCGCGAAATCTCGCAAAGAGTCACTCCCTATTGCTGTGAGATATCTTGGAGAAGCGCTGGATATATTTTGATCGGGACCAGTCGGCAAACATTTCTCGTGCATAATAAATGTAGCGACAAGAAATCTGTTTACGAATGCAGACGTTTCAACTCGCAAAGGTAGGACGAGCCCGCTATATACGAAAGTGACTCTCGAAAGTTAGCATGAATAGAGGACTTTATGACAAATGCGCGTACATACATACAACGAACTCCTTGCATATGAACGTTTTACACAAAACTTTCGTGATTCATGCTTTCGACAAATTTTGTCAAGATTAAGAGCTATAGATAATGTATAGTAGGGTATAATGAAACAAATCAAATGCATTGTGAGAATTAAAAAGTAATGCATTGTGGTAAAAAATAAAGAATTATACGAGAGTTAAAAATTTGCGCAGTCAAAGACATAGAGAAATGTGAGGGAATATTTATTAAAGTAGGAAATCAGTGCTGAATCAATGGTGCTATTAATTATTCTTTATTCATGTGCGACTCGCAGATAACCGAAATCATAAATTACACAGTAATTTCATTTCAAAGATAGAATGAAATAAACATTTGGATTTGCCTGACGAAAATTCAATTTCCAGAGAATTACGGTGGCAATTCAAGAAAACTGCAGTTATTTCTAGAGTTAACTACTTTTCGCAGAAACGAGAGCAACGTTGTCGATGAAAGATGCAAGCTTCTCATACATGCAAAGTGGAAAACGTCAAAAATATCAAGTCAATATTCACGTTTTCGTAAAAACATACAGCAATCATAGCAAATAAACTTCAAATAAATTTCTCACATTTAGTTATATAGAACGTCTCGACTTTAATTTAATGTTTGACATATATATATATATATATATATATATATATATATATATAAAATTCTGGATTGGAATTAACTATTACTACACAAATGTTGTTAATTATTTAAAATTAAATATTTAATTATCACGCTATTCGTATTGCATCGAAGAAATATAAATATCTTGGTAATTAAATATTTAATTTTAAATAATTAGTAAGTTTTGTGTGATATATTTAATTACTTTATTATTTAAACTATTGACATTCCTAAACTTTATTATAAAATATCGGTGCATTAAGTTAATTTCTCAAATATTTTTCGATGAAATTATATATATATTCAATAATTCGAAGACATATATCTAAAACAAATCTAGAACACTTTGCTCTTAATAGAATAATCGTCTTCTCGCCGTACATTTGATACAAGAATCACTGAAAGAATTCTCTCTTTTCGATAACTTTGTCGAAAAGTGTATCCACACGTGCATGATTCACGAATGATTTTACATTTTACTCGCATGCAATGCGTCATCCGCGTTAGCATCGTGTCCCGGCTTCTCGCTGTAGTTTCATCCCTTCCCGCTCGACACTTCAATTGCACTGTCTGTATCATCCGCCCTTTATCATCGTCCCTTCCTAACTCCATCGCTTCCGGTTTTCGAGTTCGACCTCGACGTACGCTGTAGTCACGTTACGTCATAATAACGACACTATACTCGTGAACCACCTTTCCACGTGAATCGCAATCATTAACAAGCAAGCACTCCCGCATGCTATCCCGAAATGATATGTTTGCCGGTGCGGAAACCAAAATCCAAAGACGAAGGAGGATGTCGCGGCCGAATTTACACTCGCCGGTTTCCGGTTGCTTCGACTGTTCTCGCGAAGCGTTCTTTCAAATTCAAAAGTTCGTTCGATTTTATATTCCTTTTTCTTTATTTATGATCGCTCGACAGAAAGCACTTAGTATTTAAATATTTAATCGATACAGGTATAAGATTGATGTGTAAAGAGTCGTCTTCAAAAAATAATAACGTTTTGAAACTATTCATAATACAAAATCAAATGCATGACGTTATATAGATAGATAGTCAAAATTGTGGTACATCTCTTGAGTTCAAAACGTTATTATTTTTTAAAATAATTCTTTAAATATCTTACAATTTTATATCTGCATCGATTAAATATTTTAATACTACACACACACACACACACACACATATATATACGCATATATACACACAATATTTATGACACGTATAATATTATTTTTACTTATAAATCTCGCAACGTTATAAATCTTACAAGATATGAAAATGGAAAAAAAACCTGTATAATATTTTATAACGTCAGCAAAATCGAATGCATAAAAAGAAACATCCACTCGATCAAGTCGCCCGTTGCCATTTTTTTTCAACGCTCTATTTTATTGTCGCATCTAATATCGCGTGTGAAATAGCGATCTCGTAAATTTGATAGAAAAAGTACGGCAAAGTTGTGCAGCTTAACCGTTGGAGCGTACATACGTATCGCTGAGAGAGATACGATTGGATATACGCTTCGGGCAACCTCGCTCGTGGAAAGCGTACATGGGAGCGTGGACAAAATTGGCCGCATAAGTGGTCGGTAAGATGGAAAGAAAAGAAGGAGAGAGAGAGTGAGAAAGAGAGGAAAGGACCGTGCTTTTCACTTCCTGGCGGCCGCAGGAAGGTCCGCGCCGGAGCACGTTTCTCTTCGTCGACCTGAAAGGAGAATGACAGAGGGGGCACGAAAGACAGCCTCAAATTGCTCTTATCCACCTGCCGGCGTTTAGCTCGCCCCTTACAAATGGACTGCTCTTATCCCATTTTGTCGAGTGCAACGCGCGCAACTGCCCAAGTATATCCGGAGATCGTGGCCGATGATCTAGTGCATCGCGCACGAATCCCTCTACCGCGAAATAATACAAATAGCCGTTCGTCTTGCCTGTAAATCGTACGCATCCACTTGGTTTCGCCGCAGGACACGTTCAAGATTGTATTCTCCGTAACGGGAATTGTAAACACCGCATTCGACTCCGATCAATAACAACAGAGAGAATATCGGGAGTCCGAATATGCTATTGTTCACAAATCAAAAAATATTCAGGACAATCGTTTTCTCATATTTCAGTTGTATTAATATTTCAGAGATTGCCAATAAACGAATATTTTTATACTTTTATACGATCAATCATTAGCGGAATGATACAAGATTCAAAGGACTTTTAACAATTCAGGATCTGCTTTAAATATTTTTAAAACGTTATATATATATATTCTTTAGATGTGCGAAACATTCACACTTGAAAATGTGCCAACTGCAACATTTTTCCATAGATTTCGTTCCAACTAGAATAATCGATACGTCGCTCGAGTGGAAAGTGTTCCCGCAGGCGGAGAACACTTCCTTTGCAGCTAAGGCATGAGATTCTGGAAAAGTTTAAGCTGGTTTGGGACGATTCGGGTACTCGTTGCGGAAACGTCGGTGAACACAATCAGATGCTCGCACGAGAAAGAGAGAAAGAGACGAGGCGCGTCCTAAGCCAGTGCACTCGCCGCAGCACGAATTCTATTTACGACAGGCGTCGGGAAAACGGGCGAACGAGCGATTCCGCTTCCGCCTCGTCGAAGAAACCAATCGGGAATTAGACCTGACGATCCGGGAAGAAGAAGGGAGAGCAATGACGGCCTCCTAAATTAAATTCATTAGGAAAAGTAATTGAAAGAGATCGGGGGCAGAGCAGCTAGTATACCGATCGTTTCTCGATTCGGCCGTGGCAGTAAAACCGACTTGAGTAGTCTACTCTTTCCGAGACCGGGACAATTTACGGAAGTTTCTCCTCTCCGATGATTCGAACTGCAACACTCCGTTTTTCGCTCCGTCGCGTCATTTTCCCAAATCGCGCGAGGCCGTAGCTCGATGTACCTACATGTGTGAGTATATGTGCATACGTATGCACACGTATGTATGTGCGTTACGACGGGACAGGTATCGCTCGATGGCCGATGGTCTTTCTTCGGAGAAACCTTCCGCCGCAATTTTATCGCGCTCCTAAACGTTCCGCAAATGTTCCGTCCGCAGAATCGAAACTCCTCTTTCTCGAGCATCTCTTTCGTTGCTCGCGCAAAAGCGAATTTTCGCGCATCAACCGTTATTCTTGCATTCCGAGTGGCCATCGGATAGCCATCGGAAATATCGATCTCCCTCGCTGCTATATCTCTTCCTTCAATCTTTAATGATGTTCGAAATAATGTCGCACGGATCTCCTCGTCGACCAATCTCGCAGAAATTTATAACTAAATATTGGATATTACAAAATGAATTTGGCACGCCAGCTCAATCGATCCGTGCGTTACATTTTATATTATTTATATATCTTGCATCTCTTTTTCTGTGTCACAATGAGAGTAATATTCTCATAACCAGAGTCAATAATATTCGATGATAACATCTCTAACGCTGCATTCTTTTTTATTACAAAAAATAACAATTTGCGTATAAAAGATATAAAAATAAGAGACGTAGACACGTACATGCACACATTAGAAATATTTTGTATCGCTTTATTATTTCGTTTTTCAGCGAAATATCTCGCTGTACCATTAATCTCTCCCGCTAGGCAATTTGTCTGACAAGTTGTCAAAGCAAAAATCTCGTCGATAAAAAGTTCCATCATTTTTCAGTTGATTCGCCATTTTTTATCCCACAAATTGCTTTTAACGAATATATACGTTAATACGTTGTACGAGTATAGAAATAACGACAGAGATAATAACTGTACATCAGATACAACCGCGACATCAATGACAAGCAAGTAAAGGCGCGCATATATATATTAGTGTTTGCATACGGTAGGAAGATATATACGAATGACTGAGTTGAGAAATAGACGTTAGTATGAAATACGTGCGCACCGAGTGGCATGATAAGAGACTCGCCAATCCGCTTTTGGGTAGAAGAATAGACTCCAGCTGCTCGGCCGAGATATTGCTTAGCGACGAGGAAGATGTCGCGGATTGTAAAGGATTGCGGCGGTCTCCACTTGTTGAATCGCTTCGCTCTTCCGTTTTGAAAATTCGTCCGCGCGCAAAGTATATACGTTTGTATGGAAGTTCCTCTTATCCCGAGATATATCCATCGTCTTAACGAGACCGTCTTAGATAAAGCGTCATCGTACGCGTACGCTTCTAGTTTCCAACTATGCGTCTTGGCTAAATAATTTCTGATTATTCGACGAATAATTACAATTTCAATGGCTTAAACCTTTGTTGCAGCTTTCAAGAATCTCTAGTGATCTCCATATAATCTTTGATACAGAAAATGCCAATATTTCGTGTGAAACATAGATAATTACTTAAAATTTCATATATTCTTTAATGCTAATTTTATTATCAGGTATCAAAAATAATTTAACGATCTCCATATAATCTTTTATATATAAATGCCAATATATATATATATATTTCGTGTGAAACATTGATAGCTGCTTATAATTTCATATACTCTTTAATATTAATTTAATTATCAGTCGTGAAAAAAATAATTTTGAGAAGCTTTAAACATTATAAAGACAACGTGTGAGTATGATGCCACAATTTTGTCCATAAGTTATATAAACTGTAAATTGGTGCTAAAATGCAGACGGCGAGACCGAGTAACAAGGTGCTCCTGTGTCGGGCAACCAAACAGCATTAATTGAAATTTATGAAAGTGGTCGCGGGAGACGGAGTCAAGCACATACGTGTGCGGCGGGTGTTAAAAATAAAAAGAACCCCTTGACTCACACGAAGGTTCGAGTCGAGTCGCACCGAGTAGAACAATCTATCTACGGCGAATTCTCTCTTTCTCTTTTTGCTCTCCCACTTTTTACTGTTTCCCGTCGGTGCGCGTTTATATGTGGCCGAAAATAGCATCTAATATATCTCTTTCAGCGAAACTTGCGGTATATCATGATGAAAAGAACCACGTAATCGTCTTTTGACGTATTACGTTTTCTCGGACAATCTCGCTACATATAAAGGGAATAAAGAATATCTGCATGTATGTATATACGCGAATGAGCGCCCTTTTTCCGCTTCCTCTGTTCTACACGGCGGAGATAATTAATCGCAAGACAATTCATTATTTGGCGGCGGTTTCCGCGGTTCACCAGGGATCACGAGTTTCCGTAATGCCGCGTGAGCTGTCACGGCTAAAAGATAGCACGCAAAATCTTGCCCCGACGCCGCTTCTTGTGCGTCAGCACAAGTTCGTAACACAAGTTCGTAGGGTTGATAAATCCCCCGCGATGGGGAGACAAGAGAGACATTCCCGGGATTATATCCGGTCGTGAAAATAATCGCGAGCCCATTTTGCTGAAAGCCGCATGTTCAAAGTAATTAGTCTGATTTTCCTCCACCGCCGCAGTCATTGCGGCCAGGTTTCTCGGCATAAGGCGAATTTACACGGTTCCCTTTTGATGAACACATTCCAGATGAGTTCTCCACAGGAAAAGGATATGAGCGAGAGAGAGAGAGAGAGAGAGGAAGGATAATTTTTCAGTAAAAATAATTATTCGCGATTGGAAAAATTTACTCACATCGTTTTTATTTTCATCCCTTTTTACACGAAATAAATCGCAACGAATAAATTGCTTGTAATTGATGTCAATATATAATTTTATTTATTTACAAATATATACACATCATTTTTACTTTAATATTAAATTAAAAAATATACTGTCAAAAAAGAATTGGCTAATAATTATTTCTTTTCGCTAATTACATACGAAACTTTAGCTCTTCGATAAAAATTCTTTTTATTCTAAACGCCGACGATTCAGAATAACAATTCACAAAGATTGAGAGAAGCATATAAATTCGCGCATTTATAGACCCTTATTCTCCTGTCATCTTGGAAACTGAAACCTGAACTCGTTTTTCTCATTATACCTCACTCCACTGCCGTGTCATCACCATTGGCATACTCGAGTCTAAAATGTTACATTTTCATATTTGTATTATACAGAACTCTACGCGTAAATATGTATCTTTCTTTCTCTCCCTGTACTTTCTTGTATAAAGATTAAAGAGATCTCGTAATGGCAGTCCAATATACGGAATTGGTCAGATGTTCCGCGCATCTAAAGGTTGAGCTATGCTTTTCTTTCGAACGAGAGAGGGAAAAGTTTCAGGAACAGAAACAGGTGGGTGGGTCGTTGTCGAGGGTAGTTGCATTTTTACAGGGATGGCGGCGATCACGCGACCGAGAGAAATTCAATTAAGCGGCGTCGTTGAAACGGACGTCGCTCGTAACGACATTTCTGCGTTGCCGCCACTCTTTGAAGTTTATTCGTATTCGCTAAAGCGTGAAGAGGTAGCGTAGGAGTACGCGCGTGCGTACCCATATCTCTGAAGAGAACCCCGGGAAAATTTGCGCGGTGAAAATATCCTCTCTTATTTCGTCAGAGCACCCGCAACGTATGTCACGTTTGTTCCGTGCGTGTCCCGTATTACGTCCATGCCTTGTACTCTCTTTCTCTCTCTCTTTCGTACGATTTCGCCGTAATTATGTTAATACTCGCGTGTCCGTCGTTGTATAATCTTACTTAAGCAATCGTCATTAAAACGAGAGGGATCGCGTTCATCGTTTTATCACCTACCCCGCGCCGCGACGCCCGCGACTCGCTCTAAGCTGAAACGTGAAATTTCCAGATTCTCGCTTTTTCAATTTAATAATTCGAAAAGTGATTAGAGTAAAGACTATTTTTTTTTTAAATCGCTTTTCGACGCTTAAACGCAGACGTCACTTCCCGGCGCGTTTCCGTTGTCTTGAGTATATCCGTCATTAAAGCGTACATCGGCAAGGAACATTCTGAAGCACTTTGTACGTCCTCGGGATACATAATACAACTATGTAGCTACGTGTCTTTAATCGCTATGGTAACCTAAGCCGAAATGTTGCGATGCCATCAGCTACCCGGGCTCGACGACAGGGTATGAGCTTTGACCGGTCGGGGCTCGTAGATAGGTAGGTAAAACGCTTCTCCGCCTAAGTCCCGTCTCCTATATCGCGTCATAGATGAACGCGATCTCGGGGTCTACTCGCATGGCGCAAACGCGACCACCGTCGTTCATTAAGAGGGTTGCTAACGTCCAACCTGGCTGTGAAACAACCGCCACGCCGGACGTATATACAGAGACGGTTGTTGGTAAAGCGTGCATTATTTACACCCACGGGCGGCCTCTCCCCCGGACACCGCCGAGGCGCATTTGCACTTGAGTCCATTATTACCTCTGCCACACGTGGATTATTCCGACAGGTTAACGCTCACTCGTTAAGTAAATCCAGTCCCAGCGGGCGTCCGCCGCTTTATACCGAGGCGCGAGTACATGGCACCTCGCGCCGGATCTACGTAATACGTTACACGCGCGTCTTCCCGTCACCTAGCATGTGTCCTAGCATGTGTCATCCGCGTATGTACAACAATATATACATATATACGTGTCGCGAAAGGGTGTCGCGCTTTTACAGTGCATCCGAAATTGTTGAAGACTCGAGTATACGTGTCCTTTCGACACGATAAAACTCACCCCCGTGTAAATTCGAGAATTGTACAGGATAGCTGAGATAAAGTACGACTGTGTACGAATACAATTAATCTCTTGCGCGAGTAAAACTGATACCAACTGACCCTTGCTCGGAAACTGTCGCAAGAACAGCTGTTCCGTAGCTAAACAATATTATTTGACGAGCGGACAAAAAGAGAATATTTCTTGTTAACACCGAGAAGCTCTCTCTCTCTCTCATTATCTTGCGTTTTTATAATCATAATTGATGTTTTTAAGATAACGTACTAAGATCACATTATAATTGTCAAATATGTTGCGATTGACAGTGGGCGACAGAATGTGGACATTCACGATTAAAGTCGCGAATTTTCTCACGATATCGGAGATTCGGTCCCCGTGCCACCCGCGAGAATATTATCGGGTTTCCTTCCCAAGGGTGCCGTACCGGTAACACGCAAGAGTTCGCAGATGTTTGCCAGAGACTCGTCGCACCCTAACGTCCCGCGTCCCACATGCGTCTATACTGTAAATGAATTAACTCAACCCTCCACATCCAATTCGCTCTCCCTTCACATTCGCATTAAACAAAGATCTCTTACATTATCCGCGCGATCCTGGCATGCCGCGCTCATTAGATAATGAGTCGAGATGAAGGAAGATTACTCCGATATTCTCGGATTGATACAATTAATGTTGAAGAAGAATGGTTAATAACTCGTTCGAATGTATGTCCGACGAAAAGAAGTATCAATTACAAAATAATCGAATTAAAAATGTATACACATTTGTTCCAATTATATATTCTACTTTCTATTCTTTTTATATTATTATTTCTGAAATGGTTTTCTCTAACAGTTGTAAGTTTTTTTCATTATACATGCAACATTTAATCAACATGCAATCTAATTTAGATTTTAATTACATTTAATCGACGATAGAAACCGATTATGAAAATCCGCGATTTTTGAAAATCTCGGTAAAAAATCTCTTTAAAATTCGCAATACTCCTCGCGACGTTTATCGTTCTACATTGCATTTCGAAAACGCTCCGTTTGCAATTCCGCGTTAACAGCGAAAATACCGCGAATCATCGAATCTTTGGTGACTCACCCGGGCGATAGTATTTTACAGCTTTTCGGTCCTCTTCCTTTCCCGTTTTGCGGTAATGCCTATATCCTCTCGATCCGTTTTGTCGGTATTATAGCACCCTCAGGAACAAGTCGCTCCTCCTTTAGCGCTCGCGGAGCGGAATTTCATGACCGCGGTGGGAAGCGCAAGATTTTCCCGGGGAAGAGAAATAAAATACGGCACGCTTTCTTATTCGATTTACCCCGTTTCCCCGTACCTCGTCATCCCTCGCGCCATTATTTGCCTTTAACTTCTTTCTCCAGCCTTCACTACTTTCTACCGTCGACAATGGTGCGCCTTTCTCATTCTTTGTCTCTCCTTCCCGCCGCTCCTCTCCGAGAAGAGCGGAAAAGAGTGAGAAAAAAAAAGAGACAGAGAGAAGCATAGAGGAGGGTGGGGGGGGGGGACCGGCAAAGTTTTCCGAGAAAGAAGCGAGCGAGTCGATTTTTCGAGTTAATCAGGCTCCGCCAACGCCAGACGTCTCGAGTTTAGCTCGCTGAAAGAAGAGCGAAAGATAGCGAGGCATCGGACGAGAATGAAAATGGTGAACGGCGCCAAAACTAAACCGACTGCGAGGGTTGCGCGTATATGAAACTGGGGGATTAGCACGTACCAAACCTGAAGGGACGGAAAAAAACTTGCTTTCCCCCCAAAAAACAACGTTGCGAAAATAGCCGTTTCGCTGACCGGTCGAATGTGTAGCTGTCATCGAACAGCAAAGATGATGGACAGATATAAGGTGGAATTCAATTTTACTAAAGTTACATGTGTGTACAGAAAATCAAGAATTGAGATTAATATAAAACAGGAAATGTGCGATAAAATTAGATGTGTTGAAAAAGAAACAGTAGCGAAAAATTAAATTTTTCCGCTTCTATTTTTTTTCCAATCGATTTTGTTAATTTTCGCGATTCCTCGCTTAAAACAATTTAAAGAGATATTTCGACCTTTTCATTCTATGTTTTAAAAACTAGTATAATCGATATCGACATCCCTATATATAAAACACGGAAACTTTGCAAGCGAGATATCACGTGTGAGCAATGCAGTTTGCATCAAAAAGAAAAAAGAGAAACGCTGGAATAACGCTTGCAGAAATATACATATATGTATCCGCATTTTTATATTTCAATTTGAAGAGAGAGATATTATAGCCCCCTTGATAAACTCATCGGTGCAATAATCCTTCGCGCCGCGAATTCGTATGATCGAAATTAAGTTATACAGTAGGTAACGCGAATTCACGCGATCCATAGTATAATCTCCGTCGCAATTTCAATTGACCCCCCACGAACCTGCCAGATGCGACCGCGGCGCGTGCCACGTCGAGATGAAAGATGAGTCTGCAAGCTCCAGCCCGGGATTCATTGTTCGGCGCGGATCTGGTTCTGTGTAAGAGTAACCATGTGCCTCTTTCTCTCTCCCTGTGTGTTCGAGGTACGGAATAGTCTGTTTTTATGGCCGATGCAGGTTCGTTCGTTCGACAAGCAGGTTGGATGAAACCCGCCGGATAAAATGTATATACATCAGCGGTTCTCAAGTTATGCGCGAATATAAAGGAGAACATTTTTCAACAACTTTTTTAGCATCAATTTTTTTATTATAATTTCTAATATCTAATTTTACAATTTGGCTTATCACAGCTTAGTAATTCATCATAATTTGAATCATAATATATATTCTAATAATATTATACATATATTTACATATATTTTAATGTATAACGTAGTAAATATTAATTTACAGGAAATAATTAGTTTACAATGAATGATTAATATGTAGTAAATATATGATTTTATCATAAATAATTTATAGAGTAATATAAATAAATAATAATAAATATATATTGCAAAATTTTTCAAACCGAACACAATGTGCTTTTTTCGACAAGAATACCGAGTCATGGTTTGAGAACCAATGATATACACTATTACGTGCCTATTGTAAATGGAGACAAGGGTACGCACGTGCGTGTTTATTCATTTCATCGTTGTCTTGATGCGTGCGACCTCATGTAGCGAGAAGGTACGAAGCCACTTGACTGGCAGGACGAAATCCTAGAGTGTGCTAATGGGAAAAATCTGCGTGGAAAATTATACGGAGCGCCACAGTGGGAATTCCATGGTGGAATTCGCAAGGGAGAACGGATCGGCATGGGGGAGCGAACGAAAACTCTTTTGCTTTCGGTGAGAACGAACGTGAATGCGTTCGATGTGTTTCAAAGTTTATCCGTTATTGAATCCTCGCGAGCGCTACCGGAATCTATGGCGTAACAAGTGACATTTCAATTATCCAGTTTGAATATTCAAACGTTTCGCAATATCCAGAGTCCAGATCTCTAGATTCGTTACTATTTCATAAGATACGTACGTTTTGTGTGACAATTATTACGAAGAAGTCGTATATTACTCGTGTAAAGGAGAGAGGATCGAGATGCGCGCTGAAAATAAATATGATGTAATATACAAGATGTCAAAGTGAGGGGAGGAAAGAGAAGGAGAGAGAGAGAGAAAGTAAATGCGAGACGCGGCGCTTAAAAGTTATCAGGCACTTTTTACTCCGATGCATCTAAGGTCAGAGAAAGAAAGAAAAGGTAGGAAGGCGCGAAAAATTATGCGCACTCGAGCATGTCGACGGGAAAAACGCGTAAATGAGATTCTCGCGCGTCTCGCAGTGTTATCACGATACGTATAGTTGATTACCGGTGTTATGACGCAATAGTTTGAAAAATTGCGAGACACGTAGCCCGTCCGTCGTACTGAGATTGCTCTCCAGAGCTGCAGATGGAAGCGACGAGATGGAAAACGCGTAATATCGAGAAGAGAGGTGGCTCCGCGCGCCCGCCTTCCTCTCTTCCCTTTTTCTTCATCTCGCTTCCGCGGCTCGATAAATTACGCTTTGTTAAGTAAGAGTCAGCCAAGTTTGCATAGAAAGATCCACTTGGGGGTTTCCAGGTGTATCCCCAAGGATTTAAATTGAGCGTCCATTATAATTTCCCGGAGATACTGCTCTTGGCTCTCGATTCTCGGAGACGTTTCCACGCGACTCCGCAAGATATTCGAGACGTTACATATTGCCTTTCGATCAAGGGATATCTCGACGAAATTAAAAGATCAATTTTCCTTAACGAAATTTTGATTGAACGTTATTTCCTTTCGCCATCTCTCGAATATCTCGACGTTAAATTTCATATACATATATACAATATATAAATTATATATATTTATTATTTATTATATATTAATATATTATTAATATAAATAACATATACATATATGTATATATATTTCAATTTAATATCGCTATATCTGCTACTTTTAACTTGAGAAAATCTTTCTTCTAACTTCATAAATAATTTCTACGTTAAATCACGATAATGAAATTTTGAATTTAATATTACTTGTAAAGAGCAGAATTTAATTTACAATTAAAAGAATAAACTTTCGTTACATTATTCTCATTCGTAAAGCATTTTATTAATGAAAATTCTGTAACCATTAATCGCTCATAAATTAAAAGCTAATGGAGTACATATATATATCACATTGAAACAAACTATTTTTTTTTTCGATCTCTTTGAAACGAATCTCTTTGAAACGGCAATGTAACGAGCAAGAGAAAATATGTGTGCAACACCTATGCTTTGCACATATATTAAATAAGAGAGAATGCAGATGCCTTCTTTTTTCTTATTTATTGTCTGATTTTATCCATTCTTTTTGTCTTCCGTCTCATCGAAAGGCAATGATAGGAACTGGATTACGATCCAGTTCCTATCATTGCCTTTAGCACCGCTCTCAACCTTTCGTTTCTTCCCACCGGCAAAGTCTGAATAGATTCGATGAAGCGGCACGTCACGACCGTCGCGACAGGTAAGGGAGCTTTGAGCTTAAATTATTTATCGTCCAAGCGCGCTGCGTGTCGTACCTCGTCAATGTTTAAAAACTCTGAGCGTACGGATTACATTATGCGAAAACTTTGATGCCGCGAGCCGTTGAAACGGCTCGGTAATTTTTCGATGTTCCCATCGTCCATTGAAAACACATAAAACCGGTTCGAAAATGTAATTTTTTGCTCGGCAAAATATCGAAATGCCTGCTGGGAAGAATCAGAAAAGAAAAATTGAGAAAGGAACTTTTGTCATAATAAAAAGAGGAAAATGTCCTCTCAATGATAGATACCGGTGGCGATTTATACACTCGTCAAGTGTTTTTCAATTATACCGAAATCATAATTAATTAATGACATACAGATGAAACCCGCATTATGTGACGGCCTCGTAGAACTTATCAATAATTCGTGAATAATCAACGACAAATCGCGACTAGCTAATTAATGAGAGACACTTAGTCACGGTCAGCAAACATACCGGAGAATCGCATTGCCGGATAATATACACCATGAGTTGAATCGATAGATCAGTAGAACAATGATAATAACTACGCGCGGGACGTAGCGGACGGCCATTAAAATCCTGAGCACGTGGGGATCGGTGAAGTGCTGGGGGGATGGATATATAGAATGCGCCGGCGTATAGCAGGTATATATACGCGATAACTGACAGCCTATCATTTTAATAAATCCAATTTAATTGGCACATTCGATTCCCGAACGACAATACGATGATGCACGGCGATTCGGCTATTTTTGTCCCGATCGTCGATATGGATGTCGCGATGTCACTATTTAACGCGCGCTAGCTCCCGTTATAATCTTTGTCACTTGATCGTCTCGTCTCTCGTCCGAGATCTCCATTATTGTTGCGTCCTACTGGCCGCGTTCGACCGCCAGGCAGACGTTGAAGATAGTCGTGAATAAAGCAGCCGCGGGCAATTAAAAATAATGGAGGAGATCGATTTCATCGTGGAGGTAATTGCGAAAATAGCCGTCGGCGAGGACGCCCCGAAAGCTCGGAGCATTATTCAAATCGGACGTTTTAGCGTAAACGCGTTGCTGTTAACGTAAAAATTTATTTCGGCTTTGCCTCGTCCGAAAAAAATCCAATTCGTTCCGTTTGATCGAGACAATTTAATTTAATTTATGCGATTATATGTATATACGGCAATGTAATTAACACGAGCTAGGGCGCGTTAATATACCGGCTCTTCTCTTGTGTCTCCTGTGAGTTACTTTTCTTCTTTTTTTTTTTTATAATAGAACGCCCATCCACGGACGCTCGATAAAAGCTGCACCGAGGCATTCTATAACGCGGGAAAAGGGGGATAAATATTCAGTATGTAAACGTTTCCTGTGTGTAATCTCTCTCGTATCGCTCTGGAGCGACTCGCACAGGGAGCCCCGCGCGTTTTGCGATTCTGGTCAGCTGGTCGCGACGACTGTGATGAATTACCGGCCGATTGCACCCCGGGAGAAGTCGCGTTTCACCATTCAATTTCGAAAGATATACCGCGGCGACGGCATGTTCCGGAATGTGCTCTAGAACTATGGATGGAATCAAGGCAATACGTATTCGTGAATCTCAATTCAATCCACTAGGTCGAGTATCACATCATTGGGTCGAAGAAAATTGCTGAGTTATCGTTTTACAGTACTCGGGGCTTAATTGAAACTGAAAATATTCAACGTAAATGCCGACGCGAGATTGGACATTTATTTAGCGATCGTATTTAACGGATGACGTCTCTGTTAAATTGTATATATACGATTAACAGAGAATCGAAATTATTAATTTAAAGAACGATTAAAAAATTTTTAATTTTTCTCATACACTTGTGTAACAAAAAATAAAAGTGAATAGAAGAATCTGTCCGCAAAAGTTCGAGGAAAGTAGATTCGCGATATTTTATACACAAGTTCAAGCTGACATTGTTAAATCTCGATGTCAGCAGTCCATCTGTTTTCTGGCAAGTATACGTGTAGACACGCATCACAAATCTGAATTTATTGTTTGGAAACTACTCTGGCGATGGCAATTTAATCTCATTTCTAGTAGGAACATGCGCACCCCTCCGACACGTCACCGCGAATATCACGTCGGATAATAGACTTTCGCGGAGAATCAGGGGATGTAGTATTCAAGGCGCGGAATGCCCTCTATAAATCACATTGTCCGCCGGTGTAATATATGCGGTTGGAACCGATACCGCCTTTCGGTTAGGTAAGTCGGTCATCGTATCGCGCGGATACTTAGGTACTATCCGTCCTCCCGAGGCGGCGGCGAGCTGATTGCATTTGAAAGTATGATCCCTCTGTCATCCCTCCCTCTCTCTCTCTCTCTCTCTCTCTCTCTCTCTCTCTCTCTCTCTCTCTCTCTCTCTCTCTCTCTCTCTCTCTCTCTCTCTCTCTCTCTCTCTCTCTCTCTCTCTCTGCCTTCGCACACAACTCTTTATCAAGAGAATTTCCTTATTTTAATAGTGAAATAATCTGATCGTGCGTGGAATCGACGAGGACGCGACGATGCGAACACTCCTTCCCCGGAGTCTTCTTCGTCCGCGGAAAAAGAGAAATCCGTTATCGACGAATGAAAATGAATATTAATGAATCCGTGGGGCAGCGCGCGGATCTTAATATGCAAAATAGGGATACCGGTGCCTCTAATAAACGAGATTTCCAGAATGGTGTAGCACGTTGCGCGGCACGTAACACGGATATCGGTTAAATCTCGGTATATTCAATAATTACACTGAATAATTGAATTTCATGAAAATAACCGCGGTAAATTAATGCGGCAACGTTACCGATGATCGCTTACGCAACGATAAAGATCGAGCCGAGCGCGGCGCAATTTTCGCCCGTGTATATTAATTAGATATGCAACTAATATCCAATTATAAATGTTGGGAGAAAGGGGGGCGATTCTTTTCTTTCTTTTTGTATATATTTGCGCGCACACAAACACCCAGAGTGGCGATGCCGCTTCGTATCGATCGTGGTATCCTTAAGACGAATGCGCGTGGTGTTGCACCTGGCTTATCCAATCCATCTTTATGGCCTTTCTCTTATTAATAGTTTTCTCGCCCGCCTACTGACATTAGTCCCGTCGCTTTCTCACGACAAGACATCGTTAACGTCATCGGCAACGTCCTCGACGAACCACGATAGTCACCAGCTCTCTCTATTGCTGAAATCGGAGTTATCTTCCAACCCCATTCAACCTCGGAAACCCTCTTCACGATCAATGACACGCCCCCGATGATGCTCCAGAGACTCCCGACTCTTTCTTACATTCATCCGTCGAGTTTACCGTAATCTGTGAGAACCGTTCGTTATCGGTCTTTCTATATATAAATAATATTATTCCCTCTCTTAATGCGAGAAAATCATAATATGGATTCAATAAAATTTTAATGAGCCACATATACAAAACACGATAATAACGATTTTAATCGAATGTGCTCTGAAAGCTACCTGGGAAAAGACTATCTGGCGAATGGCGAAACTAAAGTTATCAAAGATGTCATGATTAAACTTTGTTGAATCAAGTGTCTTCCGGGTATTCGTAATTCAGAAACTCTCTTCAAGATAAACGGTATGCTTCAACGATCTTCTATATAGACGCCGGTTATCTTTGACAGTTTCATTGACGACGAGAATCGATTGTAATCTATCCAGATCGTTCGCTATCGTTTTTTCTCATATTATCGAGAACTGTTGCGCTCGTTTTCGTCCGAATCTAATTGCATAAATTAAATTCAATCGTTCGATCGACAAAATTGTCCGTTAAGAGTCCCGTCATTTATCCCTCATGAATAATAAAAAAAATCAAGATCATATGCGCGACATTATTCTCCGACGAATGCTTAACAAATTATTGCAACACATGTGAGGAGACATTTATCACACGCTCCTTTTCAAATACCTTGAACCCCGGCGATTTTTCATCGTGGAAAATACGCGGACGAACGAACTAACTAACATATGTATATATGTGCGTCGACATCGATCATGCGGCGACTTGTCGAAGATGTCACGGGAAAGAAGATAGAACATTTAATCAAGAAGGGGCTCCCTCGACCGGGACTTGCCCTACGTCGGAATGTGCAATTAGTTCAGGGAGGTTCGCAGGAACCGCGTGTCGCATACCCGTGCCGCATTCCGGGCCGCGGGTATTTCCGAAAATCCGCGGCCAACTACGTTAATACGTGTCAGATATCGAACGCGATCGGATACAGCCACCGCCGGATTGTTAATTCGATGTTATACGCGCGCGCGTGTTCACCTCGTTAGAAAACAATCTCGCTAATTCGCGTGCGCGCGCGTGCCATCCGATGGTTAACGGCGCCCGTTCACGCCGCGATCGCCGATAAATCGAATAATAGTCCGTGCCGTACGCACGCACGCACGCGGTTTAAAACGCGAAACGGACCGGGTCCGGGTTAGGAGTATCCGCGAGGCAACAATAATAGCGCGATCGATCGGCCGGACCTATCGCTAAAACGCACTCTCTCTCTCTCTCGCTCGCTCGCGAGCTACCTCTGTCCGCTATACGAGGACAATTTTACGTAGCTGTATATACAACGTATGGCCCAACCTATGTATCGCATCTGTGCTCGGAGGACTAATTAATTCGCGGATGCGCTCCTAGATAGGCCGATGGACCAGAGAGAGAGAGAGAGAGTCGGTCGCTCCGCTCGTACGAGTTAGCAGAGCGAGATACGATGCGCATAAACCGTTGCATAATGCACACTTCATCGCATTGCTGCTCGTTTCCGACCATAACACGGTGTGTCTCACCAGCGGTACCAACTTCGCCAACCCTCCAATCTCGGTGCACCGGTACTTGGACCGCACACTGCTGTTTATCCGTCTCTCCGACAATATCTCTCCGAGTATCCCTCGTTCAACCCTCGCATTCAACAACTCGCGGATAAATATCCAGGAGGTACTTTACATACGCGAATATCTCTAACTTTCACTCCACATCGACCGTGTATCCGTTCGTATATGTATATCGCGTACGTTACAAGGACATGACCGAAAGTTGCGCGGAATTCTAACCGACTCATTGTCGTAATTAATTATTATTAACCGGGGATAATGAGTTCTCCGTAAAATGGGTATTGCGGCACGAGGATATCGCGTAGCTATAGTCGAATACCAGAATAAAGTCTGCGGAAATTGTAACAATGGAAATTACGATGTATCTCGCGTTCGAATCGACAATTTAGAATTTTCGATAAATACGATCCTAATAATTTAAATTCCATCGTATATGGGGCGAAGGCATATTTCCGCGATTTAATCGAACCCACCGGGGATAAAGTCCGGCTGAAGATTGCATTATAACTCGTAGCGAAAGTAGCGCGAGAGATCATCCGGATATTGAATTAGCCAAATGACTGCGTAAGCCCAATAATTAGCTAACCGACTCCGGTACAACCTAATTCCGACCATATAATGGCACACGTGTATGCCTTCGTACACACGCGGCGATGCGTGTCAAGCTACAAGAGCGCGTGCACCGCGACATTATGTACACCATCCTCCACCGTTGGTTGTGTAATAAGCAGCATCTCGTGTAATCTCTGTACCGCTGTTACCACCCGCGTCGTAATCGCCGTTGCGATTCATCAACGTCTCGTTGTTACGACGCGTGAAGCGTCAGCGAGCTCAAGGGACGCAATTTCGGAGACGAATCTGCCTTCGTCTTGATCGACGGGATATCATATTTCCCGTATCCCAGATCCTAAGATCATTCGCGTTCTCATCTGTCTCTCCTCTTGTTAATTTTCATGTCGCGCATCGTATACGATATCTATACCAATTATTATGTCGTACAATAATGCAACTTTTGTTTTATTCACGCATTATTCGAGTATTATTATAAAGTCACATCTGACGAATGATCCAATTGTTTTTACGACAAACAACTCTGACTCTGTTTGTGGACCAGTACTAATCCTTGTTCTGTAAAATGAATTTAACTTAAGCCGGCGCGTTATTCACTTGCCGCGGGCAATCTGAATGGAAAAGAGGGACGGGGATATATATATTGCATGACCGAAATAAAAGGCGAACGTGCAAGGAAGTTACTTCGCTGTAAATTGATTAACGCCTCGAGTGTGTATCTTTTTCGAGGAGAGTATAGATGTATTTGTGTGTAACGACGCAGATGTGTGAGAGTAAACGTAACTACGGGATGATTCATTCGATCGGATCGTTAAGAACCGCGTAGCTCATCGCGACTGTCCGTTAAGGGTGAAGATCGTGGATTATTAAGAGACTCTCTCTCCCTTCCTCCTCCCACAACTCTTTGGCTCGCGACAGCCACCCCATCCTCTTTACGACATAATCTGCATAATTCTGGGCGGTGCGACTGCTCGTGTTTTATCTCCACTTACACAGAAACACCGGGGGACGCGTCCTTTTGAATGCCACGGTAATCGATCAGGGACTCGTTCACATAAATTTTCTGCGAATGTCGAGATGCCGGCGCTCAAACGACGCCGCGCACCGAATATCTCTTTAATAATTTCATCTGACGTGCTCGCGCGCACGCTCGTATCCTTTCATCCTTTGGGACGATAATCTCTCGTGTCTGAGTAGACTCCGTTCATGGCAAATGGGCCGGAATAGAGAGAATTTTATCAAGTTAGCTCAAATCCTTAAAAATACCTTTATACGCGGATAAAGGCCACTTATAGAAGAGCGATTATTATTCCACCTTATCCGCATAACGATCCTTTTTTTCGCCACCTAGTCGATATAATATTTCATCAGTAATAATATAAAATATAATTATAATTGGCGCACAAAGATACGTATAATATATTTTTCTACTATTTTTCAATTTTTCGCGATATATTTTTAAAAATATTTCCGCGATATATATTATATTTTTCCTACAGTTATCTGTCGTAGCCAGTTATTCTTTCTTATGTAGAAAGTCCCATTACGGTGGGAGACGCAACTTTACGGAAACGGGAGAGAGAAGCTAAAAAGAATACGCAAACGGAAAGAAGATCTCGAAAACCAGGTAATTTGCGCTCACAAACAAGAATTTCTCGTGAAACTTTCAATCCAGTTTCCGTGCTTTCTCGCAAAATACTCTGTATTTCTCTCATGTCGCTTTGCGAGAGATCTCTCCTCCGTAGAAACGGAATCCGACTAATTCATTCGCTGAATGTACTTGAGTTAATCCGTATTAAGAAGACTCGCTACGCGCGCTCGGTAGAGAATGTAGCTCCAAGAGACGATGCATTAGCACTTGATTGCCATTCAACGCAATCTTCAAATACTCACGCGGTATAATGACCAACAAAATGCCGCACCGAGTGCTTTAAATACGCTGTAGAATAACGACTGTAACATAGCTCGAAATTCGAAATACACGAAGGCTTACGTAACAATTGTCCCGCGCGAACGTATATGGAAAACTTAAATCTTCAAACTTTATTAAAGAACCCCTCTCAGTTTGTTCAGAAAGATTAATCAACTCCAAAGTTATATACGTCGCGAAAGAAATAGAAGGAGAGACATACATTCGTCTTTTTAATATAACATCCTCAGAAAAATTATTAGCGACCTATATAAGATCATCATCCGAACCCTTACGATATATTTTTTTTTCCTCTCGAGGGAGAATCGAAGAAATTGAATGTAAATACGCAAATATACATTTTGTCCGTTCCTTTTTCTGCTCGCAAATCGTCGACTGCAATTCGGCCACAGTTTACTCGAAATCGTTCCGAAATCGCTTTCGAATCGAAGCACACGCGTGGCACACGAAAAGCACGAAGCATCTCGACGCGAAGGGGAAGTAAGAAAGGGCGAAGCACTCCCGCGCAAGCAGAACGGGCCACTCCGTCGGCGCTGAATCACACAGACGGTCCCCCGGGGTTGACTCTTTATTAATTCACCATGAGACTAAACGGAATTACTTTACACACGCTCGGCAGCGGGCGCGGCTTAGCCAGGACGGTCGCTCGTACTCTAAGTCGGCGACACTTTGCCGGGGCTTAGTTCGGCTTAGCGGCTGGTGAGAGCGCGAATCCGCGCGACGGCAAAGCGCGTGATTTCGACTCGCCTCGACCCGCACAGTTTTGGCGCAAAAGCGAGGAAGATAACTTGAATTCGTTGCCTTGTGAAATTTATCAAATTCGTCTTGCGAGCACTTAAGCTCGTTTAACGAAAGGAAAGAAGCGTCAGAGTCGACTCTGTAATATATACGGTATATCGCAAGGGTAGATGCGCCGCTTGTGTAACATACTTGAAGATTTTACGAGAAATTTGAACGATAAACTTATTACATTCAAAGCATCAAAAAATCGTATAAACTCTGAGGATAATTTAATCTAACGAAGATTAAAATAAAATATATGAAAATCATAAATTAATTATATCATTAAATTATCCTTAGAATTTATACGATTTTTTGATGCTTTAAATATATAATATAATTGGCAGCAACAAAATAAGTCGCTTTTGTTATTTTATTGCAACTACTGTTTGACTCTCCAGCATTTCTAGTTCTTCACAATTTATAGTACAGAATATTCTTTCTTCGCTACACGCGAGACACACATACATCCATGTTTACTCCTCGGATTTGGAGAACTTGTGGAAAATTGATTCTCCTCCTATATACCAAAAAAAGGTGACAAAAATGTAGCGCGAAAATACATTCCGAACGAAAGAGCCTCAAGCTTATGGCGCGCTTATCCTGTCGCGAATTAGGAACGAATCGTGTATACTAGAGGGCATATTCGGTAATACACAAAATTTCGAAAGTATCAGGCACTCCGATATGATCGCAGGTTGTACCAGTTAGCAGGCTAATTGGAATCCAATCAGTGCGATTAATCGTTTAACATGCCGCGCGCACGTACCCGCGGCTGACGGCATTTAGGTATTTAACGACGGGAAACCGCCGTCGATGCGTGGGCGTGTACCTCCGGCTATATTTTATGTTTAGTCCCGTTCCCTGCCGCATGCAGACAATCGCCTCCCGGCCTCTTAAGAGAAGAGAGAGAGGGAGAGAGAAATCCTCCCGTAGGAGAGATTCTCTTATCTTGCGCCTATCTCTTGGCTCCGTTGCGAATGGACAAAGGGGGGAAAAACGGGAGAACACTCTTTTTTATGAATACATGCTGGCCATCGTTGAAATCGCGATACGAAGATACAGATGCGTTATTGCCAGCCGTTATCGTCGAAAGATTGACTCTCTAGCATCTAGTCTCTACGAGGATGTACATTTTTCTCGCGTATATTTTTACTCTAAAATTTTATCGCTTGGCTGAATTAATTTAAGCTATTAATTATCTCATTCAAGATACTACGTTGTATTTCGATATATTATATAATAACCTTTGACTACAGAAATAATAATTTTTAATAATTAAATTCAATAAGTTTTATAGTCAAAGATAATAACTAAATAAAGAGAGAAAAGTAAGAAAGCAATTAAAAAAACACGAGTAATCGATCATTCGTGACAGGTCGTATCTGACTACTTTATTTATGATGTTTATTTTTTGTGCCATTATGAGAAAAGTGCCGCGTAACATCTTAGAACCGCGAATCTAAAAATACAGTCGGATTTCCGGCGACGAGCGGAAGGGAAAAAATTGCCGACTAATCGTCAGTTCGTCTCATTTTCATTGTTTGACGAGAGCACCATCTCCGGTCCGGCGAGCTAAGTCCTAGCTAACGAGACGAATCGCGATTTCTTTTCTCCCCGGGGCCCGTCCTTTTTTTCGTGCTCCTCTATAGACACTATTAATTAAATCCATTCCGGTCGGGGCGTCGCTATGGCGCTCGCGATTATAATTTAAATGAAATCTCGTAATCTCGGAAGCAACCGGAACGGAAAGAAACACCGGGAGAGAAAAGTCAGCCCCGTTCTGCGCAGAGCGGGAGTGTCCTGAGGTAAGTTTCCCACTTTCGAAACGGACGAGCGGTTATATACATTATACATATTTCAAGAGGAAAATCGGAAAGAAAACGAAGATCCCGGGAAGAAGATAGTCGCGGGGAACTTTTACCGCGTCTGAGCGCGAAGGAAGCAGGGTAAACCCAGGGGCGGTGAGAAGTAACTCTTCCCCTATCCGGCGAGATCTCCTCGCATAATCCGACCTGCGGAAGGAAAATGTCTAATCGAATCTGGCAGTGGGAGAATTACGAAGTACGAGAAGGGAAAAATGTGAGTGGCGGGATATTCGAGAGATCGGTCCTCTCGCTTCTTCTTCGATCCGTAACGC
Organism: Prenolepis imparis; assembly: GCF_030444845.1. Lineage (NCBI taxonomy): Eukaryota > Metazoa > Arthropoda > Insecta > Hymenoptera > Formicidae > Prenolepis > Prenolepis imparis. The sequence goes on along the minus strand of NW_028141171.1, from coordinate 9,458,883 downwards.
GATTAACGATCTTGCGACGCGACGAATCCAGGACACCGCGGAATCCAGAACTCATCGTCAATGATGGCGGAAGCATTTACCGCCGCGAGCTTTTCTTTTTATTATCTTTCTATTTTTCGCCGCTCGATAAGCGAATCACCGGCAAAGAGAGTTAAAAAAAACTGTTCCGATGATCGATGGCCGACAGCGAGGACTTGAAAAATTGAAGACAGCGACGAAACGCGGACTTTTATACACTACTAGTTTTCTTATATGCAGATCACATCTGGACATTTCGAAAAAAAGAATTTGCAATAAAAATGCAGGAATGTTGACCCGCGTTATCGAAATTTTAGTTGTATTTGTGGAAAGCAAATGTACCATGTAACTTCGTGCAAGCAAAAAAAGGGGAAAAAATTAGCGAATTTTGATCAAAATTGGATTATTCGTTACAGCACACGTAACTCCGATGACAATTAAATTGAACGAGCCTTTACGTGACGCGCAATTTTCCCATTTTTTATGCAAAATACCGAGCATACGGGCATATCGTGTAAAGGAGATTATTATGCATGCGCTCGAGGACCACTCGCTGAATTCATTCGTATAACGAGTCGGTTACGGAGAAACAATAGCGACGCAAATAGTAAAGGAAGATCGCGAGAGTACTTGAGCCGAGTAATTACCATCGTTTTACCTTCATTGCGCTATTAACTAGGAAATTTTTGCGAGGTTCGACAAATTGTCGAGACTTTGACGGTCATCTCCGAGAGAATTCTCCGTCTGTCCAACTATATTTCCCCCCTTTCTCTCATCTTCACCGCCCCCTTTCCCTAGCCGCGAAAATTCGATAAGGATTCGTTAACGTCGTTTCGAACAGAAGCAACATAAAACTTCCGGGCGGTCGATCCGAATCCTTCGAAAAAAGAAAACTTTACGCATCTGGCTCGCCGGAGGTCTTGAAAACTTACGCTTACATCATTTATTCCGTAACTTGAGCAGAGGCGCGTGCCCTGCACGTGCGATGGCTTCTCATTCGGTTCCGGATAACTCGGATAATTTCATCATTTTTCGAAAGAGTCCGTGAGAAGGTTTATATAAACTAGCGTACAGCTTGTATCTCTTTGAAAATCAAAACTCTTACATTTTCCTTCTTGCTGCCAATCGCAAGAAATTATTATCTATATATATACATTTCTTAGAAAGAAACCAATTAACTTAAAATTATATAATTAATTAAGAAAAAAAGAGGCAAACGAAACGTTTGCGCAATAATAATTAAATATGCATTTGTACATTTTCCAAGATCGACGATACAGTGATAAAGTGAAAGGATAGAATCAACTTTTATGTGTTAGCAAAAAGATGTGCGTGTATAAAAGCGAGCGATATATCAAAGCAACATTGCCCTCCCGCCATTGTCGGAGAGTTTCCGATTCCGAGGTTTTCATCGAGCGAGCGAGAAAGAGAAAGCGTCGAGAGTGGTTTTAAAGTAGACATGGCGCTACGCGTAATATCGATTCGCGAAGGATGAAAGCCGTAGGACATCACATGAAGGAGGATGACGAGCATGTATGTATATACGTGTATGTATGTGTGTCTGTTAACGGGGAAAGACTCCTTTTCTCGGCGTAGCACGTACCGCAGGGTACCGTTGCGAGTTCCTCGAGGGTGACAATCCGTAGGAAAGTAGGCAGAAGCGGATGGCGGTGGCAAAAAGGGGTGGAATACGGGGCATGGGAGTACGTATCTGCATATAACCTGGTTTCTCACTCACGCGCTCAGGCACTCGGCCAGGTAGCGATAGATGGAACGGGCTCCCACGGGAAGTAGCCCGTTCCGTCGCCGGGTCCGCCGGATAGCCTTGTAGAAGACCGACCACTCTGCAGGGACCGGACTAGTGCTTCTCAAACACTGACCGTGCTGACCGGCCGGCCGCTCCATCCTTCATTATCCGGCTCCTTATTCGTGCTCGCCAGAGAATCCCACAAGCGAGAGAACCCACGTGCCGCGCAAACATAAACGCGCGCGACAAGAGCGCATGAGACCTCTTTACAGCGAATAATAAGACGCTGAGAGATTATTCTTAATCCCCGACAGGATGAAAGCAACTCCGAGGAAAGGAAACTGCAAGACGTTCAGTAGTTTGTTTATTACTTGCTCTACGATTCTTGATTTTAAAAATTTTGATAAATTCGTTACTTTTTCTCAAATATATCCTGGTCAAATAAAGAAATATTTAAGAATACATTGCTTCTCGGTCTGCTTGGATTTGTTTGAAGATTTGAATGAAGCTTTCTTAAACTCGAGACACCTGGCTAGGTGCGTCTCTGTCTGGAGAGATTATTTTGCGTGAAAATATCGAACGGCCGAGCTCGAACGTTGAGAGATCGTTGGGATTGTGACAGATGTGGAGCGTGGTAGAAGCCGAGAGAATGCCGGCAGGTGCTAAATGGCAGGCAAAAATATCCTCGCGCACATTTAGGAGCGATTAAAAATTTACTCAGCATATCTCTCAATTTGACGGGGGAACAAAAAATATTAAATACAATAAAAATAATGTACAGTGCAGCTTTCAAATTGCTTTAATTTTTAAAAGTTTAAATATATATAATATAGGTATATATCGATTAAAAAAATAAAAAATCCATGATAGCGTGCAGGATCAAAACTAGAGCGATTTCAAACACGAATAATCTGCTTCGAAACTATAAAATAGTTTAATGCATATGTAGATAAGTTGAATGAAACACTTTTAACCACAAAAGCATTCTCCATGTATTAATAGGTACCTCATTTAAACAAAATCTCGTCTACTTTATCCGGCAGCAGACGCTATACGTCGATACGTCGTACTCTCGTTGCGTCGTTAGCATTTCAATGAATATGTTATATTCATCGGTCAAATATGTCATCGACGTGATCGCTTGCAGCTCGCGTGCATCGCACCCAGCGGCTAATAAGTCATGGGTTAATAGACGAAGTTTCGTCTCGCCTCGTAAAATCGCGAACGGGCATGCACTTTATTGGCAGAAAAGGAAGAGAGAACGTCGAGGTATATGGGAAAGAGAGAGAAAGGGAGGAGGAGATTTACATAGCGTGAGAGAGCGAGAAGAAGAGAGAAAGGGAGACATAGGTATATGGAAAAGGAGAGAAGGCGGCGAAAGGAAAGAGTAAGCGGTATCGATATGCACAGGGAATATCGGATACGAGAGCCAGCCAGCCTAGCAATATCGAGATGAGTTATTGTTCGCCGAGTACAATGCACTCAAATACTGAATAAAGCCGGAAAATTTATACAAAAAATCCGTACGGTTCCGTGGAAGGTTCTATCAATTTTCACTGTCACCTTCGCGAAAACGGAGCAAGTAAGTCGTCTCGGTGTAACAGTTGTTTCGTAATATCGCGTCTCGCCGTTGAATATAAAATTTATAACACCCTCGTGCAGCACGCGATTATTCAAAAAAATATCGTCGGTTTTCAGCAAACACAATGATAATTGTTCAAATACAGACATTTTTGTTTGGCTGTCATTTGTTTGGCGTCGTTAATTGTTTTACACTTTGGAGTAGAGTAAACATCAACCGTCACATATGACTGTAAATTGAGCTTAACGTTTGAAAAAACAAAGAGAAAACACGCGGCCTATTGATCTGAGGAACACCGGTGTGCATTAGCAAAATAATGGAAAATAGTGGAAAACGGAATCTAATTGAAACTGTTGTCGCACGAATTTATCGTCGGCGCGGTATTTAGCAAGTCATTTAATTCTATTTATATCAGCGCGTGATTCTTCAATTTATCCTTCTTTATTTTATTTTATTTTATTTTATTTTATTTTATTTTATTTTTTGTAATTACCGATGAAAAACCGGCAGTCTTATCAGTTATTCTGTGATCTCTCTCCCACCTCTATACTTTCTTTTATTCAAGATCGCGTAAAATTATTCCTTCGACTATCATTGGCATCGGTAGAATTGAAACCATCGAGAAGGAGAAGCTCTTTGTCTTAACGATTGCCAGTGTCGTCTCAACGTAAACAGAAACATTTACAGCTTTTTACTCGCCGGCGCCCAACATCGGGGCCACCGGTCCTCTTTACGAGCGCCTTTGTTCTCTGTTTCGAAGTCAAATCTACACTAAATCAGAGCACCCTGTACGGGGGAAACGTCCAAACGTCAAAGCATCCCGAATCCATTATCGAGCGAGTGTTCCATCAAAACGGAGTCTAAATTAAGGGAATCCCCATTTCGCGTTTCGCGATCGATAGAGGGGCAAAGGGCGGCACACGACGGAGAGCGGCCATAGTGCCTGCAACCGCAGGAAAACGCGTCGACAAAGGGAAATGGACGTGGGAAGAATCAGAAGGGGAGGGTAGAAGGGATTCGAAATCGACGGAGCGTGCCTTCCGCCCGATCCTACCCTCATTCCCCTCGCCGACATCCCGTCGCCCTCACATCCACCTACCCCCCGATACCTCCTTTTTCGCCGACTACCATCAGATAGACGAGAAAATCGGTCGGCGTGTATTGCTCGTCGTAAATCTACCGCAACGACGTACACTGGACACCGTCTCAAACATCGCCGTCTCTTACAATGTCGGATCTTTGAAATAATTTTTTTACGAGCCACGCATAATTTTCGCGCTTCATCTCTTATGTCATTTAATTTTCACGCGTACCACGTGGTACAAAGGTATCAATCGCGTTATTCTATCATCTAAACTAAGCGAACATTTCGATCTATTCATAGCGATCCGACATGAATATATAACATATGTTTTAATTATTAATCTATGAGAACCGCAATGCGGTTATAACTAAAACATTGTTATATTCACGTCACTATATAGGAATAGATCGAAACGTTCACTAGTTGTTATAATAGAAAAACGCGATTGATACATCTGTACCATGTAGCGCCAATATATACAGAGTGTGATGCAATTCGTGATTTAATTTTCTGAAAAGAGAATAATTTTTCTCGTGTAATGTAAAATGATACATATTATGTATAATCTCAAGCTTTTCATTAATTAAACTTTTTATCTATCGCCTTTCATCTCTCATATTAACGAAAGTGATGAAGCTCGAGAACGAAAAGAGAACAGCTTATGTTTAAAGAAAAAAATGTAAAGCGATTCCAGAGTTTAAGTTTAAACACAGAGAGATTCAGTAGCCCATTGCGTAGTAGTTGAAAAGGACCTCTCTACGACCGTCATCTTCTAAACTAGAGAGCGCAAAGTAACTAGACGCTTTTGCAGGTGTGTATTTTTTTTTAGTCTCGCCCGTAGGTGTTATGCGAGCAAAGAACTGAAAAGTCAACGAGTTTAAATATCCGTCGTGCACGTGTCAGCGGGACAGCGCGACTTCAGCACTCTGACATCCGAGGTTTTCTTCCATATACTCGTTAAGCGATCCTACGCGGATAGCCTTTTAGTCTAATTCGTCGTATAAAATCCCAATTAAACGCTCGGAGAACCGGATTTCCGCGTCCCATCCGAGTTTCCTCGCGTTGAAAAAGCCAATAGTGAATCCACGTTCTCGTAATCCTCCGCGGAAGCTTTTCCGAATAAAGACCCTTATTGGCGGCAAAAGATTTGTAACGGAATAGACCTATCGCACAAATTCTATCGGAAACGCGCGCAAATTCTCATATCCGGGCGTAGCTGTATGTTCGTACGTCCTTTGATCTCGAACAAAAGAAGCGCACGAGCCTTCAGCAGTATAAGGAAGTACCTTGGAAATTGCTGTCGATATGAAGAAATATGTAACGCGTGGCGAAGATAGTTTCAATGTTGACATTTAGTTACCGAACATTTCAATTTTTTATTCCAAAATTACCTGATATCAGTCGTACAACACAAGGGCTATTAAGGGGGGAACCTGATTTAGGAGGCTGAAAAATACATAATTTTTAGAATTTTTTTTCTCAGCTAAAATAAAACCAATTAATTCCAAATTTTAGGCACAGTTTATTATACATTTAAATTATGTAAAATAATTTTTTTATTAAAAAATATTAGTTTTATTTAAAAAATAAAGCTATATTGATAGCGCTCATTTTTCACTGTGTACAACCTAGCGATCGTAATTTTTGTCTGAAACAAAAAAACCAATTCATTTCTTTAATGTTATATTATTACCTTCTATTTAAACTAAAAAATTAAAAGAAAAGCAAAAATTGAAAAACTTTTACAACTTTAAAGAAAGAAGTTACAATTTTCACGAAAAAATTGCGACTTTTCTTTACAAAAAAAATAATCTAATTTAACTTTTCTCAAAAATATTTTAGTTTAAATAGAAAGTAATAATATAACATTAAAGAAATGAATTGGTTTTTTTGTTTCAGACAAAAATTACGATCGCTAGGTTGTACACAGTGAAAAATGGGTGGCGCTATCAATATAGCTTTATTTTTTAAATAAAACTTCAATATTTTTTAATAAAAAAATTATTTTACATAATTTAAATGTATAATAAACTGTGCCTAAAATTTGGAATTAATTGGTTTTATTTTAGCTGAGAAAAGAAATTCTAAAAATTATGTATTTTTCAGCTTCCTATAAACCAGGTTCCCCCCTTAAATGTGAAAATTGTCATTTCTATAAAATTTTTATATTTATAATTACTCTCGAGGCTTATATACTTGAAAATGTATTTAAATTCTGTGAATTTTACAAACAAAAAAAAAAGAACTACGTCAAATAATTATCTGTCAGAAAGAGAGATTACGCAAGATTAAAAAATATACAATAATTGTAGGGTAGATATATCTTATCCTCTTACATTTCAATCTCCAATCTTTTCGACAAATTATAAGTCACAGGATTTTCCGAACAAAGCTATCCGATCTTGCAACAAGAAAGATTCTCAAGAGCACTCGCGCAGCGGCTCGTTTCTTTACTTCGAGACGCTCCATTAAACATCCTCAACTACTTCTACTTTTGCAGATTTTTTAGAGCTCGTTTGCTTCCCATTGTTTTGCCTCGCTTCTTCTTCCGGCTTTGCTTGTCAGGAAACTTTTCTTCTCTGGCAATATTAATTGCAATTAGTAAGTCAAAACGATTACGAAAGAATAAAATGGACGGAATAAAACGTGTTATCGTGGTTGCATTCGGCTCTTCTTTAATTTTCTTCGTTAAATGTACCAAACAGTGTATTTCGCTTTTTTCTTCTTTCTTTCTTTTTTTTTTTTTTTTGTTCTCACGAGCCACTTGTATTTAATTTCGGGTAATTTGGAAGCGCGAAATATATTTCCCGAATGTCTCGTCGTTATTTTCGACAGCTAGGAGAACTCTGACCTGGCATTACGAACCACCTACTAACCGTCAGAGCGTGGCCGGGTTTTCTCGGCATTTAGCACCGAATTATTACGCTCTCCGAGCGTTCTCCATTCTCGCCGTTTTACCTCTTTTCGCGTAATCTGTCGCACCACCGAGCGGAACTGATGCCAAGGGATGAAGAGAAGGGGAAATGAAGAGAGAGGCGAAACTGCTTTTTGGCTGGATGTCGCGTTTTTGACAAGCTCGTAATTCTCGCCCGTCTCGCTGCCATTATTTTCCACCCCTGATGTGTCATCACCCCTTTTTACGTGCGATCGAGCATAGCTGGAATGCGTTGATCGAACGATCCGCGTTCGTAATAATTTCAATAAATTTCTGAATTGCTTATCGTAAAATTATATTGACTCGAAGATGGCAGAGAAGATTTACGAGAATATTTCCTTTGACTATAAAAAAAATGATCATCCTATCGAAAGAACTTCTTCTTACATCAATTACATTGAAATAGATGTACTTTTTCTCTCTTTGATAATTTTCGAGTTTGTTTGAGATGTGAAAAACTCGAGTATACGTTACTTAAAAAAAATTTTTTTTCTTCGAATTAAGAAATAGAATTGTCTGTGAAAAGTTACGCGTAATTTTGGACGCGACTCTTGAAGATTCATGCGCGACCTTATGAACTCGAGAGACGCGTATAGCCATCTAGATTTTTTCATTACATCGATGTTCTTCGTGAGTTACCGCGATCCGCCGACTAGACCGAGTCGAGTGTTTGGTCTGCACTCGAAAAGGCTCAGCCAGAGTCTTTGTATTTGAATATTGCTGTCTAGGATCGCCGGGACCATTTATACGGTTGCCGGACTCGGGCCTATATTAGCGGATATCGATCCAGGCTCGATGAGTTTCGTAACCGGAGTGCAACCGGATATTGCAGGGCTTATAGCCTAAAGGGTTCGCGACTGCTCGAAAGGCAGAAGGAACAAGGGGGTGAAAGGAAGGGAATGCGCGTGAATTCGTCCTTAAATAAGAATCGTCAGGCCGCCCTTCGACGGAGAGAGATATTCGTCGCGATGAAGAAGAGACGAGGCGAGGTGCAAACGACGCGACGAAGAACCGAGGTATGCCGGGGACTCGATTAAATGATTAAACGAGCCCCGAGGCGCCATATTAAACTTGCCGTTATTCTCCCGTTCCTTCTTGGGAGTCGTTTCACCCTCGATGACGACAGTCTCTCCCTCTTCGCCGGCGCGGCTCTTTCCATTTTTTCCATTCATTCTTCATGCCTCTCTCGCATCCCCCTAGCAATGTCATTGTCCATTATCGCGGTACAATCGAGGAAGAACAAAAACAGATTTCGATTATGCCGATTGCAATGAATTCTGATGAACTGGTTTTCTTTTCTAAAGCAAGAAGGAGGAAGGGTATAAAGAACGTCTCTCGTAAATCTCTCGAATCGCTATATCGCCCCATCGTTGTGCAAAGTATCCCGAGAGAATACATGCCCGATTCTCGTGGAAATACGTTAATCAAGTGATTTTAAGAAAGGAGAGTAATATAAATACAGTAAATTATAGATTATATGTATTAAGAAGAATATCTCTATTTTATATCAATTTTCATGAGGTTTTTTATGAAATAAAGGAGATATCATGATACGCGCGATATAAAATATCTCAACAGTTTAGATTTATTCAATGTTCTACTTGTATTATACATATATGTATACATATATGTTTTAATTTTATATTACTCGTGTTACTGTTCGATTGCATCAATAATATATATTATACTGTATTATTATATATACAGGATTGATGCGCTTTCATTACAATAGTGTAATAAAATATATATTGTTAAAATTTCGCGATACATAATTTCACGTTTGTATGCAGATTCGAAAACACCGTCAAAACTGGGTGAACGCTTCATTGTAAATAGTTTGGAATGAGCTCGCGTCAATAAACGTTTAAAAAAAAAAAAAAATTACGCAAATTAGCACGGCACGGGATATGTAACTATCGGTAAAACTATGCTTACAGGATATATATTTTTCAGAGAGTCGAGACTCGCGCGATTAGATCATCTAGATTGTTTTAACGCCGGCAGAAGAAGCGGATCGGCTTTTTGCAAAGGTTCGGGTATAGTCGTTAGAGCGTCGCGGCCGGGCCGCATTTGCATATAAACGAGAATTCACCGGCATGGTAACGCTGAAACGCGCCATTTTTATTATTATACCAATTAGGTCGTCACGTTGCGCGTACTACAAATTTCCACCGGTTATTTTTCTCCACGCCGATGTGTGTGCATGCGCCCCGGTAAGGTAGCCCACCTCCGTCTTTGTTGGATCACCTGCAAGATCACCGGCTGGGATCCTGCATCGAATTTCGGACACGCCTGCCCATCTCTTTTTTTTTTTTTTTTTCGAGAGCCGGCTTTTCGGTTCGGGCTTTTCGCAGGCGGCATTCGATGCCCCGCGATTAAATGGTCTCGCGCAATATATATTTTTTTTTTTTGCACCATATCGAACCAGTCGTCTCATACAGAGGGATTGAAAGGCGCTCTCTCTCTCCTCCCCCGCCTCTCCCCTCTCTCTCTCTCTCTCTCTCTCTCTCTCTCTTTCACTGTTGTTCGACACGCAGTTATCCGTATTTTATGGAATGGCTCTCTCTTTTCCCCGACTGCTCCCGTTTCCTCTCCGCTTTCATAAATCATTTATGTCGCAAAGGCAGCTCGCCTCTCGACGTTCGATTGCAATATTCGCGTACCGCCCGTTAAATCGATTTAATCACGTTAGAGGCGACGTTAGAAGAGAGCGCAGAAATAATTAACCGCTAATAATATGACTTTGCACATCGATATATAACGCTAATAAGGCGTATGTTCGTATAATTGCGATAATAAGAAAGATCGCGATATATCGCGCGGGTCAAAAACGCTTCGCGCGCGCAGCTTTATTTGACGAGGCTCTCGAGATTGTTATTTGAAACGTTTTCAGTTTTCAATATCAAACTGATCCCGACCGACGTAATTGCCAATCTTCATCGCAGTTAGCGGAAGACGGGGACATGTCCTGTTCCGGAAAGCTCGATACGGGGAAGCCGATCGAAGATGCATCGTCGTGCCACCGACATTCAACAGTGCCCGGGCCCTTTCGGCTCGATGACGTTTGACAGCTCGTTAGCTCGTTTCCCCGACGAGGGAAATCGCGGTCAGGACTGTCCATTGTTCCCGTCTAGACCCAGTGGGCGCGCGATTTTCTGCGCGCATATTTCGAAGTCCGATCTGTTTCCCCTCTTTCTCTTGTCCTTCTGCCCTCATTATCTGGCAGCATAGAAACGAATCTCTCTTTTGTGGCTAGGAGATGTGTTTGGCGGATCGCCAGGATTAATTATAGTACTCGGATAGCCTGTTCGCGGACTGTCGTGCTCCGTTCCTGGGCTTTCAATTTGCATCCTCGCGTATTGATGCCCGCAAGGGTTTTTTCTCGTACATATATTCAAAAAATCGCGGACGAATTTTTCACGGAATTTATCGTGAAGGAAAGTGTCGAAGAAAATGCGGAAAAATAATCCCATAATTCTATTGGTTAAAATTAAGAAATAGTTATAAAATCTCCATTAATTTCATTATTACACCTGGTTTATGAAAATATGCATCTCTACAAAATTCATAAGAATATTCATTCGTCGTGTGATGTTACACAAATGTGGAGCAAATAAAATGAAGATATGAAAATTTAGAAAACCGAATTCGCACTGTAAAACTCATTAAATCATCACGGAGACCCGCAATGTTATTTACAGATCATTCACATTTGAATTTAACATATAGATGCGAACGAATAATCATGTTTTGCGAAATCGACTATGTTTTATGTAACCGTATATTACGTGATCGTATGTTAATATTGTGGGCACGAGTAGACGTATTAATTAATTGACTGTGACTCATCATCCCATTGACTTATCGTCAGAACAATTATTTCTTCGAAAAGCGATAACGAGCTGACAGAGCAATCTCGAAAGTAAGATAAACTGGACGACTAGCGAAATTCATGGCAGCGAAAGGAACAGATATCGGTATTTCGATAGTCGTTCGAAGGAAAAGGCAGGTGTTCTCGGGAGGCAGCTGCAATCACGACCACCATCTGCTACGGTAATGCACGCCCGTTCCAAGTTTTGAAGCGAAGCGAGAGGCCCATCGGTCCGAGAGTCCCGTCAATTAGAGGCCCAGCTGAAACACGTGCCTGGTACGGATGAACCGATTTCGAGGAGACGTGATTCTCCTTGGAAACCCTTGGCTATCCCACCCCTCATCTACGTTTTTCCCTTCGTTCCGTCTTTTTTTTTTCTCCTTGCTTCCTTCTAATTTTTTTGCCACTCTTGCTTGGCTGCGCGCACGCCCGTCGCAGTTTCGCATCATCTTTCAACAACAACTTGTTGAGCAACAGTTGGTCGGCACGAGACAACGAGTACGCATCGGTGCCGAATAAGATAAAAAATTTAAAAAAGAACAAACACTTGCGAATAATTATCGCGCATGAAAATTGCAAGCTGCTATTATTAAAAACTGCTATTGATGGAAAAATTAATGTAGAATTTTATATTTAATTTATATATTTTTTAAGATTCTTTAGATTCATAAAAAATTTCTAAATAAATTTCTTTCTGAAATCAGTTCTGTTTTATGAGAATTATAGTGCAACTGCATATAATATAAGATAATTATTCTTCATAAAAATGTACATTTTTTCGAGAAAACAATTTTTATTTTAAAATTCATATACATTATTATTTTATATCGTTTTCTCGAAATTTGCGGATAAAGATTCCCCCTCCCCCCTCCCCCCCAAATAATAATTACTTTCTGAAGAAACAGTTTGCAGCAATAAAGGAAGAATAGGACTTATGTTCAAGATATACCGCAAGCGGAATCTTGCGGCAAGCGGCACAAGTTTTTATCAAAAATAAAATGTTGATAATTTAAAATTCGATAAAAAATATTCTGATATATATTTATATATACACATCTTTTTTTAAAAATATACTATCTTCAAAATATCATTAAATATCATAAAATAATTGTTGAAATATCAGATATACCATAATTTTATATGAATACACATTATACTTATCTAAAGAAAATAAGAAAATATATAAAGATATACAGCATATATTATATACACATTGATACAATTTTGAATGTAAAATACACATAATTAATCATTAATGTAGACTTGTATTTTAATATACTGAATGTGAATAGGAAAAAGGGAAATCACAGAACACTGTCAAAATACTTGTATCAACACTTTAATGTAAAAACTAAAAATCTATTAATACAGTTTAATCTTAGGCAGAATGAACCATTTTAAATATGAATATTCAAAGAATGTAATCACAATATTCATAAAAATTAATATTTATAAAAATTATATCGTTACTTAGACGTCGCTGAATGAGTGCTGCTTCCTATACCACGATCACAGAACTCGCAGAAAGAAATCAAGATTATATTTTGATACTAGATAAAATAATTCAAAGATTGTATAAAAATACAATCAATTATTTAATGTCTTACAAAACACACAAACATCTTTTATACACTTTTATCTATAATTTTTGATCTCTTTAGATCTTGTGTTTCACAATTTGAACATTTAATAAAGAAATAATTCTGCGAGTGATTTAGTCAAATATATATCATAATTTGAATTAAAATTAGAATCAATTTTTAAAAAACTAAAAAAAATACATCGACGAAAATTTAGTTTAATAACGACCAGATCGGCCATCTCTGCCTTTTTCCTCTCTTCCTTTACGCCGATCTTTAGATCTGGATCTTTTGTCACGGGATCTGGATCTCCTCCTGCGGTCACGACCACGCGATCTCGAGCGTGATCGCGATCGACCTTTGCCCTTCTTCCGGCTGTACAAGTAGCGACGAAGTTCTCGGGAGATGGGCTTCAAATGCATGAAGTTACAAAATCCGGAACGAGTACACTCGCTAAACACACACAATTCACACGCTCTTTAAAATACAGTTTTTACACGCTCTTGTATCACACAATATATGCTGTATATCTTATCTAGTCTTTATTATTATCTATTCTTTATATGATTTAATTTATAATTACCCCATTTCATACTGACGACAACAAGCCTCGCGAAAATCGGTGACGGGAGAGAGCTCGGCGTAAACTGGTCTGCCACCAAACCAACGATTGTTGAGATCATTAACTGCCTTTTCCGCATCTTCCTCTCTGCGAAACTTGATGTAAACGTTCCCAACTAGATGATCACCGAGATTATCGCACACGTTCATCTCTTCGATCTCGCCGTATTTGTCCTCGCATTCGATAAAAACGTCCTCGAAAAAGTTATCGTAATGCTCTTGCATCTCTTCGTCCGATACATTTGCAACCACTAAAATAGAAATATGTTTTAAGCTATATGATACTTAATATATGATACTTGCACAATTTATCTAATGTTCTTATTAGAGCTTAATATGTTTTAGCTTGTATATTTAGATACATATAATATTTTTGTGTTAGAACTTAATGCAATGTACTTACGATGAGATCCATCTGCGCTTTTGGCAGAATTCTGAGGATTCACGTAAAGATTCTGCAGTAGACACGTCTGAAGAATACAGACTTGTGATGAATGAACGATATATCGCGAAATAAATGCTTTTTGGATCATTTTAAATATCATAAATGATCGCCCCAAAGCACGAAATGCAATCAAAGTAGAAATACTGATATAAATCTAATTGCACAAGTATTAAAGAATTTTACATCATGGAATAATATATTTAGCTATACCAAACAATAGTTTTTGCAGTTTTAACGAGGCAGACTGGGAGGGAATATACTTTTTGTAAATACACTACCGGATATAAACATTGCAATATGCAAATTATACAAGATATGCAAATGTCTTACCTGACTAAAGGTCGGCTTGTTGTGAATTCGCGAGCAACGATCACCGTGTCGACAAGCACCAATCTTGAAATAAAATGAGCAGTTGACTCTGGAAGAAATAAATGACCCAAAGTTTACATTGCGATCATAACCTATACTTGTAAGAATCAAATGCATCAAATTGTTATTTGTGGTATTACTTGTCCTTCTCAGTTCCAAAAATTGATGCCAGATATTCAGCCATGGTGGAAAAATCGTCCGATATGAACGAGTCTCACAATTACGACATGTATTACGAGAAATGAAATTTTTTCGCTTTCAAAAACTCCGTAACATCTCGCACACGACACGAATAACTACATATTAGGAAATTACTTTACCGACGAGATATTTAGGTATATACAACTCTGATAGTTATTTCTCTTTTTCATAATAAATAGATGCTTTCCATTTAATTAAATTTTAATGACTCTTATCACTTCGAACAAACTCCTATTACTTAATCATTAATTATCTTGTAGAATGACCAATAGCAATTTTTTTTTTCTACATTATTTCTTATACAATATAATTTTATATCATTTAGAAATCTTGATGTTTAATTATTCTACAAATTAATAAAAATGATTAAATTAATTGAAGTTTGCATGAAATGATTATAGAAGTCGAATATCAATAAGTCGAATAGAGATTGCAAGGTGCAGGGAAAGGATTTCTTATAACATATTTATTAACGTGTATTAATTAATCCGCGCAAAAATAATCATAATCGCCCTTGCAAATAATCATAATCGTTTTATCCTCATCAAGTTCTCAGTTCAATAGAAAAATCGTGGGAGATGCATCGCGATCTGCATATGGTACATCTCATGGCTTCTCGGTGGTTTGTGACATCCCGAATTTCTTACTCTAACAATAAAATTTACGTGGAGTCCACGTGGAGTCATTGAGCAATGACCATTAGATTCAATAGAAAAAACGAGATTCGTCGACTTGCAAAACAATTCGTCCTATTGGAGAAACATCGCGTCTTATGCGTTTTGGATTTTCTTCTCGCATTCTTTTCGTTTCTGCATGCACTGTAATAATAATTTTTATGAGTACGTTGCAATTTATAAGACTTTATTATTAAAGAATAATATAACTTCGCTTTGCGCGCATAATTATATTTGATTAGATTAAATGAAATGAGAAAAAAAATATATTTTACTAATCACGCATATTTCTAGAGGGCACCTGTCTAGATTTAAAAAAATGAAAATATATAGTGAATGATTGTTCTGGACCATTCTGTGTATTAAAATATTCAAAATAATGTAAGAGATGTTAAAAGATTTGGTAATTGTTATGAATGGAAATACTAAAGTGTAAATAATGGGACAAATGCTTGATGACATTTATTTTATAAATAATACTTAATTATAATGAAAAATTTTAACAATGTTTTATTTAATTTTAGATAATTAGTTTTATATAATAAATACAGTATTAATTAAATAAAATTAAATCCCTTTCTAAAAAAAGGCATGTTATTGACATTGTTGTCGCTTTTCTGCAATACTAATTGGCTGTCTCGATTCGCGTTGTGCATTATATTCATAGCATCGAGCAGCTGTCATCGCGAGAGTTAGCAGTATGTTTGACAGTTTGTCCAAAATAAAATAAAATAAAATAAAAAGTATTATAATATATTATATTACTTAAAATATATTATTATTTTAATTATAATAATATATTGTAAATAAAATAATATGTTATAATATATAGTTATAATATATGTATACTTTATCCGCGATTAATATTTTTTGACGCAGAAATCAGCTAATAACTGTCAAAAATATAAATCGAATTTAAAATATTAAAACATATTATTATTTTATTTTATTTTGGACAAACTGTCAAACTGCTAACCCTCGCAATGACAGCCTCGATGCTATGAATATAATTTACAATGCATATTGAGGCAGCTAATCAACATCACAAAAAAGAGGCAACTTTTAGGCAGCTTGCGAATACAGAATTATGCGCGATTCCATTTTAAAATCAATGGACTATTTTATTCTCAATTTAGCGCCAATATCTCATAAATGATTAATTTAACGCTGCTATATCTTTTCGCGTATATATTACAGATTGTTTCGAAATACACTGTGCACAGAGATGAAAATAAAGTTGAAAAAAAATCTATTTTCCGAAAAATTTGGAAATTGTTTGACGTCTCTTCTTTCAGCGACAAAAAGAATTTTCGCAAAAAAAAGGAACACTCGATCCATTAGCTTAAAATTAAAATTTCACAGTACAGATTATATATATATATATAAACTTGCGAGAATTGACTTGACATGCCTTTTTTAAAAAAGGCCTAGAACAACACAAGCTCGCGCAACGCGCGCACTATTCCTCAAATTTATTTATGTTAAAAAGAATTATACAGAAATCAGCTGATAACTGTCAAAAAATATTAATCGAGTTTAAAGTCCTATAACATTTTATTTAAAACATATTATTATTTTAATTTTCATAACATAATATTATTTTACAATTTATTTAGCAAATTAACGCTTTAATCAGCTGATGTATGTCAAAAATATTAATAAAGCGTAAATTGGCTAATTAAAATTTAAAATAATAATAAATTATAAAAATTAAAATAGTAATATGTTGAAAATAATAAATTATAATGCTTTATCTAGGATTAATATTTTTTCACAGTTATCAGCTGATTTCTGCGTCAAAAAATATTAATCGCGGTTTTAATATCTTATTTGGGCAAGAATATATGTAAATTGATTAAAAAATTAACTCCAGCTCGATTATTTAAAAATCTCATATTACCTAATATATGTGTCATATTTAAAAAATTATGTTATTAAAGCAAATGAGCTGGGGTTATTCCAATAGTTTCAATAATCATAAATGTACATACATATTCATATATATGCATAAACATAAATGTACATACATATTCATATATATGCATAAACATAAATGTACATACATATTCATATATATGCATAAACATAAATGTACATACATATTCATATATATGCATAAACATAAATGTACATACATATTCATATATATGCATAAACATAAATGTACATACATATTCATATATATGCATAAACATAAATGTACATACATATTCATATATATGCATAAACATAAATGTACATACATATTCATATATATGCATAATCATAAATGTACATACATATTCATATATATGCATAATCATAAATGTACATACATATTCATATATATGCATAATCATAAATGTACATACATATTCATATATATGCATAAACATAAATGTACATACATATTCATATATATGCATAAACATAAATGTACATACATATTCATATATATGCATAAACATAAATGTACATACATATTCATATATATGCATAAACATAAATGTACATACATATTCATATATATGCATAAACATAAATGTACATACATATTCATATATATGCATAAACATAAATGTACATACATATTCATATATATGCATAAACATAAATGTATATACATATTCATATATATTCATAAACATAAATGTACATACATATTCATATATATGCATAAACATAAATGTACATACATATTCATATATATTCATAAACATAAATGTACATACATATTCATATATATGCATAAACATAAATGTACATACATATTCATATATATGCATAAACATAAATGTACATACATATTCATATATATGCATAAACATAAATGTACATACATATTCATATATATGCATAATCATAAATGTACATACATATTCATATATATGCATAATCATAAATGTACATACATATTCATATATGTGCATAATCATAAATGTACATACATATTCATATATGTGCATAATCATAAATGTACATACATATTCATATATGTGCATAATCATAAATGTACATACATATTCATATATGTGCATAAACATAAATGTACATACATATTCATATATATGCATAAACATAAATGTACATACATATTCATATATATGCATAATCATAAATGTACATACATATTCATATATATGCATAATCATAAATGTACATACATATTCATATATATGCATAATCATAAATGTACATACATATTCATATATATGCATAATCATAAATGTACATACATATTCATATATATGCATAATCATAAATGTACATACATATTCATATATATGCATAAACATAAATGTACATACATATTCATATATATGCATAAACATAAATGTACATACATATTCATATATATGCATAAACATAAATGTACATACATATTCATATATATGCATAATCATAAATGTACATACATATTCATATATATGCATAATCATAAATGTACATACATATTCATATATATGCATAAACATAAATGTACATACATATTCATATATATGCATAAACATAAATGTACATACATATTCATATATATGCATAATCATAAATGTACATACATATTCATATATATGCATAATCATAAATGTACATACATATTCATATATATGCATAAACATAGTTTTAACAACTTATTTGGGCAAGAATATATGTATTTGGATTAAAATATTAACTCCAGCTCGATTATTTAAATATCTCATATTACATATATGTGTCATATTTAAAAAATTATATTATTAAAGCAAATGAGCTGGGATTATTTCTTACTAAACTGCATAGTAAAATTAATCAAACATATTTAATATTTTATTGTAATAGATATTATTATTGTGATAAATATTAATCAGAGAAATTCTCATAAAATTCTTTTCATATCATATTGTCCCACGATTACCATGATTTTCAGGGTAAATTTTAAGGTAAAATCCTCTGTGTTTATTACTTACAAAATATTATAATTTTAATTATAATAATATGTTGTAGATATGTAAATAATATTATACGAGTATGTTATAATATATTCTTTTAATATAAACTTATTTGTCCGCGATTAATATTTTTTGAAAAAAGCAGCTCATAACTGTCAAAAATATTAATCCAATTTAAAATATTAAAACATATAATATTATTTAATTTAATTTAATTTTGGATAAACTGTCAAACTGCTGATCCTCGCGATGATTGTCAACAATAATTGCGGGAATCGATTTAACATGTTTTTTTTTTAGAAAAGGACTAGAACAACATAAGCGCGCGTTATTCTTCAATTTTATGTTAAAAAGAATGATACAGAAATCAGCTGATATAACTGTCAAAAAATATTAATCGAGTTTAAAAAGTACTATAACATTTTATTTATAACATATCATTATTTTACTTTTTATGTCATAATATTATTTTAAAATTTAATTAACGCTTTATTAGTATTTTTTGACAGAAATCAGCTGATTAAAGCGTTAATTTGTTTGCTAATTAAATTTTAAAATAAGAATGTGTTATAAAAATTAAAATAATATGTTTTAAATAATATGTTATAATTTTCCTTAAACTCGATTAATATTTTTGACAGTTATCAGGTGCTTTCTATCAAAAAATATTAATCGCAGATAAGGCATTATAACATATTATTTACAACATATTTCCATTTAAATTTTTATAACCTATTATTTTAAAATTTAATTAGCAAATTAACGATTTATTAGTATTTTTTTTATAGAAATTAGCTGATTAAAATGTTAATTTGTTAATTAAATTTTAAAAGAATAATTAGTAATAAAAATTATAAAATAATGTTTTAAATAAAATGTTATAGTATGTTTAAACTCGATTAATATCTTTTGACAGTTATTAACTGATTTCTGTGAAAAAATATTAATCGAGTTTAAAGTACTATAACATTTTATTTAAAACATATTATTACTTTATAATTTTTATTACATACTATTATTTTAAAATTTAATTAACAAATTAACGCTTTAGTCAGCTGATTTCTGTCAAAAAATATTAATCAAGTTTAAACAAACTTTATATAAAAATATCATTCTTTTTATATAAAATCGAAGAATGGCGCGCGCGTAGCGCGCGCTTATGTTGTGCTAGTATTTTAAAATTTTCATTTTAAAATTAATCATTATTATCTAAAATTATATATTAATCATTATTATTTAAAATTATATTATTATACAAATAACTATATTATTATATATTATATATGATATTAATTTTATTATTATATATAAATTATATTATTATCAATGGTTTGATTTCGCCGGTATCATACCACTGTTCTCCAATTGTTCTTTTAAACGGAATTTCTGAATTTTTCCACTAGTGGTTTTAGGATATTCATCTACAAATTGCACATAACGCGGTATTTTATAGTGCGCTATTTTGCCTTTACAATAATCCGTCAGTTCGTTTTTTGTCATCGTTGCATTGTGTTTAAGTTGAATGCACGCACAAATTTCTTCTCCGTAGACTTCATCATGTGCTCCTATAACTTGCGCCTCTATTACTTTAGGATGAGTCATCAGAAAGTCTTCGATTTCCTACATTAAAAGATAAGAATCGAGCAATTTATTTAGTGCATTGATTTTTGTTTAAAAAAAGTAGGAAGCAAGATTGAATTTAGAATAGTTATATCGTTGAATAATAGCAAAGAGATAAATTTATTTATATTAAATTGTAAAAGAATTTATATAAATTATCAATTTCGCAGAAGCTTCTTTCTTTAGCACATTATTATAGTTGTGGCAAATAATGTAAATTATATAATTAATAATAATGACATTATAGTTTTACCTTAGGGAAAATATTTTCTCCTCCCCGAATAAGCATATCTTTTAATCTGCCGACTATAACACCATATCCGTTTTCTTGCAAGATGAACTGATCGCCAGTTTTTAACCAACCATCCGGCGTCAATGTCTTCCTTGTATTTTCTTCGTCATCCCAGTATTGTAACATGTTGCAATATCCGCGTACCCAAAGTTCGCCAGGTTTTCCAAAGGGGACGGGCAAACCATTTTGATCGACAACCTTCTCGTCAAATACATTAAGAAAACTTCAAAAGCTATAATTCTATTTGAAGAAGATTATTGTGTCGGAATAGAAATTAATATGAATATACCATTGTTTCCACATGATTTGCTAAATGACCCACTGTGTTCTCAATCAAGTGATTATCTTCTCCACGTATCGATTGAAATATTACAGCTGTCGTTTCTGTGAGACCGTATATGCTCTGTATAATTAAAAATTTATCGTAATAATATTCAGATTTTTCGAATAAATTTGATTTTTACATGTTAAAATTCCATGATTTGTAATGTCGATTAACATGATAAACGATAGATGTTGAAGAGCTATAGTCTTGGTTGTAAACTTACCATTATATCATTAAAACCGAGTAATTCTCGTATTCGCTTGACGAGTTCAGAAGAAACAGGTGCACCACCAGTAACTCCTGCCTGAAGACTATCCACCGGTAGCTGCAAGCGCTGTTGTGCCTCGAGTAAATTCACCTAGCAATAAAGCCAGACGAAAGTGAGACTTAATTAAAATATTAATTTTTATTAATTTTTCCAACAAAAGACTGACAATGAGAACAACAAGCAAATTGAGAATGTGCCGTAAATAAATTTTAAACAAAGAAAGATTGTAGCAGTTTTAATATAACGAGGTCAGAATTTGCTCACGCATCATATAATTTTTATGAATTTGAAAGGATCCCGCATTAATTTAATGGAAAATGGCTTTCCGTCGAATTGGCAAAATTTTTGATATGTTGTGGTTTAGGACATTCTAATTAAAAGATATAATAGTCTCACAAAGCTAAATAATGGACAGTTACTGAGTTTATAACCAGTCAAACAACTCGAATTTTTCGTATTTGACTGGCTGTAAATCAGTAACTGTGTATTATTTAGCTTTGAGACTTACATGTTTTGATCAGAATGCTTTAAACTACAACATATCAAAAATTCAGCCAATTCGACGGAAAGCCATTTTCCATTTAATTAATGCGGGGTCTTTTTCATCTAGCATGCATGACTTCAACAATTACTTATATCATGTACATTTTACGATTACTTATCGCGTAAATTTTTACAAATCGCAGTCGAACTATACTGTAAAAAATAGAGATTATACATTTTCATTATTTATTGTATAATTTTGCATTTATTATTTATATAATTATTTGCATATTTTTATACAATGTAGCTACTATATAACAATATTTTTATATATGAACGATATATTATCATACTAGAATGGAAATTTTTCAAACAAATCTAGCTTGCCTTGTCTTCTATTCTTGCTTACCCACATAGTTGGCGTTCCATATGTTATGGCACACTTTTCTTGCGCTATCGCCTTCAAACTTTTTACCGGATTGAAGGAACGTTCTTCTATAACGAGAGTGCTTCCAGTATGCAAGATGAGTAAATTGGCCATTGTTAACCCGAAAGCGTGGAAGAACGGTACATTTAAACATATTTTGTTCTCGGTATTTATCTTTGTTCTTCGTGAATTCTACCACATAGAAAAATATAAAAAAATTTTTTTTTCCAAATTAAATATAGTTCCAGATTTAAGGTATCTTGAGATTTAGAAATTTATCGAGACATTTAGTGTAAGCATTCGTACTCGAATCTAAACAAATCTAAGAAATCATTGCATCAACTTCAAGGTCAAGTGAGAAACGCGTTACGTTAAGATAAATAGAGAAAAAGAAGATAAAGAAAGATAAAATAATCGCTCTACTCCATTTTACGAGGAAATATTCTTAACTATGTTAGACAAAAACTTGTTACGAAAAATTATTTTATTTATATTAATTTAAGCTAAAAAAAATAATGCACCATACATAATTTGTTAATTTACAGACACAATTAATTATAAAACAATTAATATATATGATATTTAATTAATTTTATTGTCTTACCTCTTTGCTGTTATTTACAAGAGACTTATGTGAGAGGAGAGTGGCTTTAGATTTGCCAGTGGAACCGGACGTAAACTGTATATTGCATCCATCGTTACAGGATATCTCGGTCTGCTCGGCGGCGATCGCTTCCACTTCCGCTTTTGTTGCCGAAGTCTCAACATCAGTGAAACGATGAGTACCGCTATAAATTAAACGTGCTAATATCGCTTACATCGCTTCTCAATGACATGTTGTTTACGAGCGCGAATGGATAGATCTCGGTAAAGCTATTAGTCTAATTGCTTCATGATTCTTCCATACGGCGAGGATTATTAATCAAATCGATTGATCGGTAAAAGTCGGAGAACAGTAGTATTAGGTAAACGCGCGGGAACAGAAAACATAAAAACAATATTAGAAATTATGGCCAACTATTCGAGCAAATACTTAAGTAAAAGAATAAGAATAAAAAAATAAAAATATATAAAAATAAAAAAATAAAAAAATAAAAAAATAAAAAAATAAAAATAAATTAAAGCAATTAGATAAGATATAATGATAGCATGCTTTATTCGTTTTTTAATTAGAAAAACATCCGTTTCGACTTCACTTAGTCTTCCTCAGTGTAAAATTTATAACCATTAAAAACTATGTAAAAAACGGTGATATTTAAACGGAATGTTAAATTGACGCATTGTAAGGCCAGCGTGTATAAAAATAAAATTGTTAAGATAAGAGTAATAATAATAGTAATAATAATCAAGCTCGTTTAATGTAAAAACAATATTAGAAATTATGGCCAACTATTCGAGCAAATACTTAAGTAAAAGAATAAGAATAAAAAAATAAAAATATATAAAAAAATAAAAAAATAAAAAAATAAAAATAAATTAAAGCAATTAGATAAGATATAATGATAGCATGCTATCATTAAAAAACGAAAAATAAAAAAAAAAATAAAAAAATAAAAAAATAAAAATAAATTAAAGCAATTAGATAAGATATAATGATAGCATGCTATCATTAAAAAACGAATAAAGCATGCTATCATTATATCTTATCTAATTGCTTTAATTTATTTTTATTTTTTTTTTTTTTATATATTTTTATTTTTTTATTCTTATTCTTTTACTTAAGTATTTGCTCGAATAGTTGGCCATAATTTCTAATATTGTTTTTACATTAAACGAGCTTGATTATTATTACTATTATTATTATTCTTATCTTAACAATTTTATTTTTATACACGCTGGCCTTACAATGCGTCAATTTAACATTCCGTTTAAATATCACCGTTTTTTACATAGTTTTTAATGGTTATAAATTTTACACTGAGGAAGACTAAGTGAAGTCGAAACGGATGTTTTTCTAATTAAAAAACGAATAAAGCATGCTATCATTATATCTTATCTAATTGCTTTAATTTATTTTTATTTTTTTATTTTTTTATTTTTTTTTTATATATTTTTATTTTTTTATTCTTATTCTTTTACTTAAGTATTTGCTCGAATAGTTGACCATAATTTCTAATATTGTTTTTACATTAAACGAGCTTGATTATTATTACTATTATTATTACTCTTATCTTAACAATTTTATTAGAAAACATAAAAATACATAAAAAGCAATTTCGACGAAAGTGCTTGTGAGATTGCTGATTAACATTCACCTCAACATTAAAACTATTTTGCATCACTTTGTCACTCTTTTCAGTATTTTAAGTCATATTCTTTATTTTTTTCTTGACTCCCCCCCCCCCCCTTTCAGATCGATATGCTATTTTTATGAGTCAAAAGATATACTTGTGCCTTAATTATTAATAACAATTCTTTCTCCAATTTATTTAGAAATTAAATAAAATTAAATAAAATTAAGTAATTATATTTATACATATGTAAAATGTTTTTCTATAACAGAAAAATTTTATTAAGCGCTTAGGAAAAGAAATCTATCTACAAAATTGTAATATGAAACAATAAGAATCACAGACTGTGTAAAGAATTAACTCATTTCAATTTTTAAAATATAGTGCTATCATGGCATCTATGGGAGATATATGTGTTTGTATATATTGAAATATCTATAAAAATACGAGTATATGAAACGTAATTTGATACAATAGTCACGAATGTTTTTAATCCTTTTCGTAAAATCGAGCGAAAGGTTCCCGTCAGTCAAAGTGCGAAGATTCACGCGATATTCACGAATCAGTGAGGCAAGTATTTTGATGTGTGGACATATTAAAAGTTCACGAATAATCGCATGCTCAAATTCACATTTAGCTGAGCAAGCACAAGGCCAAAAGAAATCACTTTATTCAAATACATTATAGCATATTGATAATTAGTCATGTTTAAAGAAGCAATTATTAATAAATAGAAAATAATATTTCTTCTTTAAAAAGGGCTACTTTAAAAAGTTTTGTAATTTTGATATAATTGCTTCTCTTTTATAAAAAAAAACGTCATAAATGATCTACTAATTAGTTTGAGAGATAGAGATAATTAATTTCCTGTTCAAGCACATACATATGTAAAAATAATGATATAAATTATAGTCTCTTATTTTTTTTAAGTGAATAAGTGAAAACGTCACTGATTAAAACAATGAAACAAGATTTCACCATAGACAATCCATTTAATTGTAAATCATTTGAGAGAGTACGATTTCAAAATTGTGAATGATAAATAATTTTAAACGTCAATGATAAAACGTCAATTACAAAATTTCTACACCATACAATTTAAATTAAAATAATAAATATTCTTGTATGATAATATTAAGTAGAATATATTATTTAAAAGAATATATAAGTAGAGATAATATAATCTTACGTCACATGATCAGGTGAATAAATGATAATATGTTCCAAAGTGGGACACACTTCTTTGGCGGTTAGTAACATCCTTGGATAATTGTGCGTTTTGAACGTGGCTGGCGAGACAATTGCTTTTACGTTAACTTTTTGCAAACAATATATCAATTCATTCTGTTGATAAGTCGGGTTGATCGCGACGACG
Source organism: Prenolepis imparis (assembly GCF_030444845.1). Lineage (NCBI taxonomy): Eukaryota > Metazoa > Arthropoda > Insecta > Hymenoptera > Formicidae > Prenolepis > Prenolepis imparis. The sequence continues at coordinate 9,432,827 of NW_028141171.1, read as the reverse complement.
ATTAATCCCGCTCTCGATGCACTCAGGAAAGTTACGAACCATTCGAGATCATTCGGACCCCAAATACCCAGCCGATCGCCCTTTTTCATTCCTAATTTCTTGAGACCCGCAGCTACCGCGTCAACCCGTCGAAGAAGAGCGGAGAACGTTAATCGAATATTTTGGTGCAGCGAGACGACGCAAGTTTGTTCGGGCCATGTTGCAGCAGCTTCACCGAGTATCTGTCCGATGGTTTTGTCCAACAATGGAAATTCGCCAGGATTATACATGTGAGCAACTTTAATTGCTTGAGAAAGATTAGCCCTTGTTTGAATGTTTGAGTTGTGATGACATCGTCCTGCAACGTGATTAATCACAATGTCAAACTGTACACGATGATTTTTCAAATCGTATATCTTTGAAATTCAAATTAATTTTCAATTTATTTTTTTTTTTTTTTACAGTATATTTTGTACAGTTTATATTTTTATATAATTCTAATCTTTGTATTAAAATAACAGCCATTAATAAAAACAAATAATAATGTGAAAGAATAATATTTAACATCTCTATATGCTAACATCTCTATATTTTTAGAAATTGAATAAAATATAATTAATTTATTATCTTTTTCAAATATAGAAATAATCTATGGACTCGGCAAATATCTTTCAGTAAAATGATATAATAGAATAAAATGATAAATATAGCACGAACTCTCTCTTTAAATTTTATCGCATTGTTATTTCTATTATAATTTATTTACTTACCTCTAAAATTAGAATGCAATACAGAAAAACACCGTGAATAACTATGATATTTTAAAATTCCGAACATAGCATGTCGTAAATTCGACTTAAACAAAGAAAGCATCTTCTCGAAAAAATTGTCACACTTGTGTCACTTAAGAAAGTACAATGCACACTGAAAACTGCATGTCAAAATAGAAAAAATAATAAAGCATGATTTGTTATCAAGTATTGTATCAAGATTTTGTTATCTTTAAATTAAAATAATAAATATTTTTGTATGATAATATTAAGTAGAATATATTATTTAAAAGAATATATAAGTAGAGATAATATAATCTTACGTCACATGATCAAGTGAATAAATGATAATATATTCCAAAGTATATACTTATATCTATGAGCAACAATATTATCTATACTTACAAAGTTATCTTTTTTAATATAAACGTAATGATGAAATTTTATATTATTTCTCTGTAATTAACAATTAATTATACAAAAAGAGAAAGAGAGAGAACAATGCAAGTGCATTTTTTTATAATTGCGTATATTCAAGCGTTTTAAAATGACAATATAAATTCCACGATTTTTGTAGCTTTAAATATGTAATTTATCGCTTGTAAAACTTTAAATATTTTAAAATAATGTTTAAATAAATTATGATTAGTATTTTTAAATAAATTTAAATACATTTTAATTTAAATACTTTTTAAATAATGCATATATAATGAGTTTAGAAGTTTTCGAAAAGAGATAAACATATATTTAAGATATAAAAATATTTTATCAACATATACACGATAAGTCAAGTCAATATTAAAACAATATTCCATGGGGCACTATGATATTATGTTTTTTTCAGTGTACGATATCAAATTTATAATATTTTAATTAAAACTCTTTATTAGTACATATAGTAAAATAAATGTTTAGAATAATATCGCGATTTTTTTAATTATTTTATATCACGATGAGTTAAATTTCTCTCCTTTTTATCGCGATTTTATTTATTTATCATTCTATCAATTTTACACAATTTCCGTTCTATTCATCTTATTTGGACATGCATTAAACATTTCCGTTCAGAATATACTACACACACTGTCGGAGCATTTATTTGTTGATTTAGTACATTCAGTGCAGAATATAGCGTGAGTATAGAAATAGGCGTTAGGACACAATACGTAGATCACTGATTTCACTGCAATGCAGTAGAGAGAATTTCAGCAGAAAGTATTTGTACGCAACTGATATGTTTTATCAGTGTGAACTCTCGATTATAACAGTTCTTTCTTTGATAATAAAACAAAAGCAATGTATATACATATGTACATGTGACTCTACCCGAAAACTTCCAGAGTTGATTTTATTCTCGAAAGAATGAATTTCAAAGTATCTAAATCAATCAATGTCTCAAAATCCAAGTTCTTAATGATAAATTTCCTTAATGATAAATCTTCTTTCGTGCAAAATTACATATATAGATAGACACAACAAGACATTATAATGATTTCACTAACGCGATGTCTCTGTGAATATTCATTGATATGAACTGACTTAAATCGACGCTAGTGCCACACTATTTGTACTCAGAGATGATCTTGATATAAACTTGATAGTGGAATATAAACTTTGACATTGACATCATTAGCAACATCATTATCATCGTTTCTTTAATCTATTCAAGATACTTAGCAATTTAAATACGGCAGACCTGTTGCAACAAATGATTGACTTTATACTATGTTTATACTATGTTTTCTTTATAGTGGAAATTTTTTACTTTTTTAAACCAGTACAATCTATAATTAACACAAAATAAGAAACGTGTACTTGAATATAATAGCTATATATTATCTATGATTTAATATACATATATCTATGATTAAATAAAACTTGAAAAAACTCTATTCTCAAGTTTTAAAGTTTTCTTGTAATATGATGTAAGTATACTTTCTCGACAATTATCGTACTTAAAAAGAAAATATTTGTTTAACATCTCCGGGCTATTTTTCAAAACTAATTAGTTCGCAGGAGTATATTCAACTATATTAAGTAACTTATCACGTTCTTATCATGCGGCTTACATTTCCCTGTACGCCGAAAGTGTATACCAGAGCAGAAAGCATGTCGAGAGAGAGCGAAAAATAGAGACCACGCACGAGCAAGTCTTTTTAATCTCGGGCGAGCGAAAGCGAAAAGGAATTGAGGGACGTTATTCAGAGCCGTGGCAGAGTCCGGTGGACTCGAGATAGACGGATAGCGTGCCTGCCAGGCTGGTCCGGAAGTCGCGTGTCGGCGGCAGCCATAACAGCCCCTCCGCGACTCCTCGCCCTTCCTCGACCTGAACCACCACCTCTTGCTTGATTTCCGTTAGCTGCTACCAACGACGACTAGCACGGCCTACCACGAGATTTACCCCTGTGTGCGAGAGGTCTGCAATCCGTGCAGATCAAGGGTGAGCAAGTATTGGTGCAACGTTACCCTAATGAAACACGGAGAACGAGTCGGCGATTGGTCGAGCGAGCAAGGCCCGAAGGAAAAGCAACCCTCTCTCTTCTTCTTCGACCCTCTCAGTTTCGTAGCGTCTTCAGAATCGCTAGACTAACCGTGCCGTTAACACTTGCTTGGTACCGTTAATATTTTCGTTCGAATAATAAAATAATTAGTGTCGAGAATTGTGCGAAAATCTGCCATTCGTGTATCAGGACGATACTGTTATGCGAAATACGAAGACGAATATATCAAGTAGAAATCATTTTATCCAGATATATTTCGATTCTCGGAACTATTATTTTCTATCAATGAAGCAAAACTGCCTTTCCTCGCCTTAGCACGAGGAGAAATCGTTATGTGATAAACGTGAGCATTATTCTACTTTCCACTTGCCGAGTGTTCCATGTCGCATTAAACAATGAAGTATCTATCTGGTGGCCGTTTATTTATTCCTCGCTGTTCCCGTGTATCGTTAACGATGTGCAATTTCGAACGAGAGTGAATCACTTGAGCGAATCATGCTCGCGTTCCGCGCGAAGGGATCGTACGGCATAGCATGAGCAGTAACAGCAAGAAGCCACCGGGAGGCAAGGACGACAAGAAGAATCCCTCCAACAAAGAGGATAGCCCGACGGGCGGGAAGGACGATGGTGGTTCGGCCTCGACCGGAAGCAATGGCGCCGTGGCCGGAGGAGGAGAACCTTCGCAGCCCGGAAGTAAGCCCAGCTCCGCCGGAGCGACCGCCAGGGAAGGGGCCCAAAGGCTCCTGGGCCTGGCGGCGCGCGGCGAATGGGCCCCCGTGGACCAGCTGCTCAAATCTCTGGAGAAGGCGGTGCAAAGTGCGGGGGAGGATGGCTTCATCGTCCCCCTCGCCGGTGTTCTGGACCCGGTTAGTCCCATCGATATATGATTGCTGTAAAAAAATCAATGTACTTAATTAAGACTTAAGACACAAGGGAAGAATGTAAAGTTCTTATGGATAAAATCTCTCGCACGATTTATTCTTAGAAAATTTTAGCGACAAATTTTGCATAAGATACATTATATATAACAAATTTGTGTGCTCTTAGACGAAGACTTTTAATTTTGCAGATGACGGGGATGACGCCGTTGATGTACGCAGTGAAGGACAACCGCAGCGCGTTGCTCGATCGAATGATAGAGCTCGGATCCGACGTGACCGCCAGAAACAATGTAAGTACTCCATAATCGCGAACGTGTGATTTAAAAATAGTCATTTAATAGTCAAGAAAATTCTTCATCTACTTGATAAAAAATAAATAAATTATATATAATCTCGGAAAAGGAAGAAAAGAACATGTTAATCGAGGAAGACATGAATTTTTCGAAAAATACTCCATCTGAAAAGGAAACATTTGATTCATTGTCGTTTGTTTATTCATTGCCGTCGCGATAAGTCTTCGTGCTTGAATTACGTGGCACTGGCACGTAATAGCCGCGAAGGTGACGCGTGCCACGAAACATGTACAGCTAATGATCAGGCGATTTGTGCTAAGTCAAGTCACTCGAAGGGGTTGGAAACAAGTGGAGGGAATGATTGCGTGAAGGAGGGCCAAGGTTAAGGAGCTTACGCCTACTGACCGAATACGGACAAAACGGGTACTCGTAATAAGGGAATAAGAAGTACTCATAGTTTTTTCCGGTGATTCATTTCCCGCAACTTTTAGAAGTTACATTAAGCCTTATACCTTATATGTTAATTACCTTATATGATAATTAACCCTTTATCAGACGTGAAAACCATTGTAATTAAACGTAACATTAATCTTCTGACGTATAAGACTTTTCGAAATCAATATTACAAGTCCTTCCGGTGATATTTTCAATGACTTTCAGAAGGTTACACTAAGCGCGCTATATAATTGACCCTCTGTCAGGCACAAAAAAAACCCATTGCAGTTAAAATCTGTGATGACTAGCGAAAGTTCCAACTTTAATCTATTCTAAGAATCGGACTGCTTTTTCGTTGAAGTTGATAGGCGGCTGACTGACCTACTTATATACCTTTACACGAGTACCCGTCTTGTCCATTTGGTCAGTAAACACAAGTCCCTTAACCTTGGCTTTTCTTCACGCAATTCTCTCGACTTGCTTTTCCTCTCTCTTATCTCCTCGAGTGACTTGACTTAACACATATTGCGGCCTGATTATTAATTATAGACATTTTGTCACGCATCATCGCACAGCTATCAATTACTTTATTTAAAATCTCCATTAAGAATTTATGCCGATATAATGTGTATTGTCTTTAATTATTTATTTATACAGATGAAATCCTACTATAATCGTATTATAAACTCATTATACAAATATAAAAAATTAATATTTCACCAACATAATTGACATTATTACTTGCGTTATGTCACAATACATGTTACAAACGTTTTGAAAAAGAAAAATAAAGGTAGAAACGAGCATTGACTATATTATCATTATGCAAACATATGCAAGATGTTACGTATTCGCTACTATCGATTTACTGTCTACCACTCCCACGATGATTCTGATATAATTTTCGAATAGCATGCTAATACATGATACGCATGATTGAAAGTCTGAAATCTATCATTAAATACTAGCTCGAATTTGCGGGTGCGGCAGAGCAAAATTTTTATGGCTTTCATTATTCTATTTTCATAAAAGTTTGTTTATTATCTTCCTGGGTCAACCGAAATGATTGCTGATAATCATATCGTTCTTCTCAAATATCGCTTTCTCTCACAAATACTTAAAAGAATCGGTGAAGTTGAACGATTAATTGTGCAACTAATTAAAAATGCTATTTTGCTTTTCGAGAAAGAAAATAAAGTTATATTAATTTTATAATTAACCAGTTTATGTGTAAGATTTTCTGATAGATAGATATAAAGACTTTCTGGAATGTAAGATATTTTATCACACTTTCTGCAGGATAATTACAATGCTCTCCATATCGCTGCTATGTATTCGAGGGAGGATGTCGTTAAATTGTTGCTGTCCAAGAGAGGTGTTGATCCTTACGCCACGGGAGGGGTACGAATATTCATTCTTGTAATTTTAAAAAAAATATGAGAGATCCATTGCAACGATTATCTTATACAAATATCATATTGAAAGAGATTATTCTGTAGAATAAATTCACTTCCAATAATTGCACAAGATTTAATCTTTGTATTTTATTTCTTTAGATACAGAAATAGCAAGAAAAATACCATGACTATTTTATTTGGACTCCAGTTAAATGTCAGAATAACCATTATACAATTATCACGCGAATTCTATGACGAAGTTTTCCTCATATGAATTATCGGTAATTTTTTAAAACATTTACATATTTACATAGCCAAGACAGCAAACAGCTGTTCATCTGGTGGCATCAAGGCAAACGGGTACCGCGACGTCGATTCTACGAGCTTTATTAGGCACTGCCGGACGAGACATCAGGCTAAAGGTCGACGGGGTAAGTGCAACAATATTATTTCACAAACTTGCGCAACATACATAGGACGAGCAATAAAGCTCGCCGATTAAATGTAATCTCGCTTCTCGAAGGGTCCGAAAACTGTCGTTAAGTCGATCATCTCGGTCAGGACGAATTTTTATAATCGTGCGACACTACGGTAAATTTGCATTGGCCCCAAAACTTCAAATCGAACGAAGATAGAGGTTTTTCTGCAATAAACCGCGGCACGATGCTCCCATTTCGCGTCCGCGTTTCTCGCGTGACAGGTGCCGCGAGCCGAGAGATCGCTACCTGGTACCGAACGGCGCCATAACTCTTCTCCAGTTTGCTTTTTCCACCCTGCCTCCTTCTCTGTCTTTCTCTCTGTCATACACCCTTGTCGCGATAGTACGACGCCACCGATCCGGAGGCGTCGACGAATGCCGACAGTCACGGCGATCCTCGCCGTCTGCAGGAAAAAAACAATAGCCATGATGTATCGAGACGAGATGCGCATATTTAGATATGTGTGCTTCGGACAAACACGAAAAATGTTCGTGTCACCTGTCACGATAGTACCTGTCGAAAGAGATTTCTTATATGAGAGATTGATAGCAATATCTTTTATGACGCCTTTTCCCTTATAACAGTTATAATAAGTTTTTCTATATAAATGACATAAATTGATAATATTTATAAAATTGAAAATAGATGGTAAAATAAAATATTATTCTTTGAATTTCTTAGAAGTAGTAATTACTATGTAAGTTATCTCAAATATAAAAATAAATTAAAACCTGTTTTTCTTTTTACATTTACGTCATTTTTTTCCGTCTTACATTACACTATATTGAATACCTTTCTTTTCACAGAAGAAAATATTTTACTCTCAGTAATTCTTTTCAAATCTCGTTTCTCGCCGCAGAAAGGAAAAATACCTCTTTTGCTAGCAGTCGAAGCTGGCAATCAATCGATGTGCCGGGAACTTTTGTCACAGCAAGCGCCTGATCAGCTGAGGGCCACCACGCCAGCAGGTGATTCTGCGTTGCATTTGGCCGCTAGAAGAAGAGACATCGACATGGTGCGGATCCTGGTAGATTACGGCGCGCCTGTCGACATGCAAAATGTACGTTAAATTACATTCATTAAAGCACGAAGATCCTAAATGAAGCGCAAAATTAAACCGGTAATCAATTCGTGTCGTTTAAACTTTGACGATTACATAAGTAATAAGTACTTTCAGTACTTCTAAGTTTGCAAATTATAGGCTGCAAGGCGAACTTTTTACCGGTTTTTAACAAACTATTATATACGCAATGTTCTTAATCATTTTTTTTTCAACACTATCTCAGTTGGAAAGAATTCTTCCTTCCATTTTTTTTTTTCGTATTAATAGATAATTTCAAGAATTTTGGATATATATAACGAGATATTTTTATTATCTAATTATCTAATTCAAATTTGATAAAATCAACAGAAGTTTGATACAAGATTTACGAGCAGATTTACAAGGAAGCTATAAGTTAAACACAAAGCATCAAGTATACCGCAGCTATCTATTCTAAGTTAAGCTTAACGCTACATGCAAATTGAGTACAAAACTTGGCGAGATCGATCATACACGATATAGGAATGACTTACAAATTGCTGCAAACATCGTTAAAGAGAACAGCGAGATTATGTACCTACATGAGTAATAATTGAGAACAAAACAGTTTCGTAAAATTTACGAAAAAATTCTAAATGTTATTTTTACTGTAATAGCATTCACCTTACAAAATTATTTTATGATCTTTAACCTTTCCTTTGCTGACGCGTAATAATGTGTTCAGCAATGCAAAGGTCTTAAGGTCTTAATTGTGTCACAAAAAAAATTGCGGATACGTGTATGAGGGCATGCATGCGTAATGAGATTAACCGCATTGCGTCGAGCAAGGATAATATTGTAGGCAGGATTAAACTTTCAGTCAACGACGATACGTATTAAGAGAAGCTACTGGCATTAGGTGCTCATAGAAATATCGCATTTTTATATTCTTACATACAAAACAATGAATAATATTAAGAAACAAGATAAAATGATTAAAATCATTAAAATGAAAATTAATTATTATTAGTAACTTGTCTCATTAAATATATATTTTTTATTTATATCTAGTGCAAAGTATACAAGGGTGAAAATTTTTCTAATTTCTTTTTAGATCAAATATAAACTCAGGTCTCCATATGCAGTCTTTTATAGAGTTACGTGTAACGCAATGTTAAATAATGCATATATAATTCTATTTGAGAAATATCAGCGTGCACCATTTATTTCAGGGTGATGGACAAACCGCGTTACATATAGCGAGCGCCGAAGGTGACGAAACTTTGGTGAAATATTTTTACGGTGTCAGAGCCTCCGCGTCGATCACCGATCATCAGGATCGAACTCCGATGCATCTGGCCGCAGAGAACGGCCACGCTTCCATCATCGAACTGCTGGCTGATAAATTCAAAGCGAGTATCTTCGAAAGAACGAAAGACGGTTCGACTCTGATGCATATAGCATCGCTGAACGGGCACTCGGAATGTGCCACTATGCTCTTCAAGAAGGGCGTCTATCTGCATATGCCAAACAAACGAGGCGCTAGATCCATTCATACAGCCGCGAGATACGGTCACGTGGGTATTATTAGCACTTTGCTGCAACGTGGAGAGAAGGTAAGTTTCCTGTCATCAATCCTGTAATGAAATTTATATGTAAAACTCATTTTCTCTCGAATACATGGATATCATCCATGTATTTCTTAATCTTATATATTTACTATTATAATATTAAAATTATTAGAATTTTGTTGGAGAATATTCATTCCAAATTCGTCGAGAAATTTGATTTAGTATAATTTAAAATACTTTCTCTCAATTCAAACATCAAATTTCATTTTACATTTTTCATTTTTTTCGCGTTTTGCTAAACAGGTGGACGCGATAACTAACGATAATTATACGGCGCTCCATATAGCCGTGGAAAGTGCCAAACCGGCTGTCGTGGAGACACTTTTAGGATACGGTGCAGAAGTGCACGTGAGGGGTGGAAAACTTCGGGAAACTCCGCTTCACATAGCCGCCAGGGTGCTCGACGGTGACAGATGTGCTCTGATGTTATTGAAATCCGGAGCAGGACCCAATTTGACAACTGACGACGGGCAAACACCTGTCCACGTAGCAGCCAGTTATGGGAATTTAGTGACGCTTCTTCTGCTTCTCGACGACGGCGGAGATCCGATGTTTAAGTCGAAAGTACGTCGACAAAACAAGAGTCAAGATCTCTAATTTCTAAATGCATTTGTTTTATGCTTAATGTTACGATAATTAAACAATTGAATAATTAAGCATCCTGTGCAACGAAAAATAATAATTTATATTAATGTAAATAATTTATACTATTTTTCACTATTTTTCAAAGATATCTCTCAATGTCAAAATATACGATAAATTTTTTGACGTTTAATAACTGTTGAATAACTTATTTCTATTATATGTATATTATATTATATTTATTATATACTCTTATTTTCTTCGCAGAATGGAGAGACGCCCTTGCATTTAGCCTGCAGGGGCTGCCGAGCGGATGTGGTTCGGCACTTGATAGAGTTTGTAAAGGAGAAGAAGGGTCCGGAAGTGGCGACCGCCTACGTGAACAGTCAAACTAACGACGGTGCCAGCGCTCTTCATTACGCCGCTCAGATCGAACCCTCGGAGGTCATAGTCCCCGGTGATGATCGAGCCGTCGTACGCGCCCTTCTCGACAGCAACGCGGACGTCTCGCTGCAAACCAAACAGGCTCAGGAAACGGCATTCCATCACTGTGCTCTCGCGGGCAACAACGAGATTCTGGAAGAGATGATAAGCCGGATGTCGGCCACAGATGTGCAAAAGGCTTTGAACCGGCAGAACGCCGTGGGTTGGACGCCGTTGCTGATCGCTTCCAATCGAGGCCATATGGAACTGGTGACGACTCTTCTCGCCAATCACGGCAGAGTTGACGTGTTCGATCTCGAGGGTAGATCCGCTCTGCATTTAGCCGCCGAGCACGGCTACTTGCAAGTGTGCGACGCGCTACTGGCAAACAAAGCTTTCATAAATTCTAAGTCTCGCGTGGGAAGAACCGCCCTACATCTGGCCGCCATGAACGGTTACACGCATCTCGTTCGTTTTCTCATCCAGGATCACGGCGCTGCGATAGACGTGCTCACCCTCAGGAAACAGACTCCCCTACATCTGGCGGCGGGAGCCGGTCAGTTGGAAGTCTGCAAGCTTTTACTGGAACTCGGTGCCAATATAGACGCCACGGACGACCAGGGACAGAAGCCGATCCACGCCGCGGCTATGAACAACTTTGCCGAAGTGGTGCAACTCTTTCTGCAGAGGCATCCCAGTCTCGTGATGGCCTGTACCAAGGATGGCAATACTTGCGCCCACATCGCCGCGATGCAAGGCAGCGTCCGAGTGATCGAGGAACTGATGAAATTTGATAGACAGGGCGTGATAACTGCCAGAAATAAATTGACGGACGCGACACCGTTGCAGCTGGCAGCGGAAGGCGGACACGCCGAGGTGGTGAAGGTCTTAGTTAGAGCCGGAGCGTCCTGCTCCGACGAGAATCGCGCGGGTTTCACTGCAGTTCATCTGGCAGCTGAATACGGTCATGGCCAGGTACTCGAAGTGATGAGATCATCGCAGTCTCTTAGGATAGTTAGCAAGAAGCTCGGCGTTACGGCGCTTCACGTTGCTGCTTACTTCGGGCAAGCTGGTGAGTAAAAATAAGACAATAATAATATCACGCTTATTTATAGTTACTAATATTAACTACATTATTAATATATCGATTAATATTGATGTACGTTAATGACGACAAATTAAGTTATTAAATTAAATTAATTACATTTAATTGGAATAATTTTGGTTATATATATTCTTTATATAACTTTGCTAAAAAGATAATGAGATTTTAAAAGCTAAACGAATTTACGCTACTGCGAATATATTTTATGCAAAATTTCCACATGCTTTTATAAGTAGCGAATAAATCATTAACAAATATATTCTTAATTGATTCTAGATACGGTTAGAGAATTACTAACTCATATACCTGGAACTGTGAAATCTGATCCACCTACCGGAGGCTCTCTGGTAGGAGAATTGGGAGCAGAATCCGGCATGACTCCTCTTCATCTCGCTGCTTATTCTGGAAACGAGAACGTCGTGCGACTTCTTCTCAATTCTGCCGGAGTTCAGGTAATTCGATAAAACTTTCGATCAATTATGAATCATTTTTGTCACATTATGTTTTATAGAAGTTTAATTGATTAACTTTAATTAATATAATCTTAGTTTATGCATCACTCATTGTCAAATAAAAAAATCTAAATGATATATTCTTTAGCCAAACAAATTTAAGAGTTTAATGCTACAACGATTCAATCACTATTTTTTGTTTGGATCTGTGCGAATATAGAAAAATTAATTTTAAAATTAAAAATATTAAACTTACATGAGCTTTAAAAACTTAAAGGTAGATGCAGCGACGACGGAAAACGGATGGAACCCCTTGCATCTGGCCTGTTTCGGCGGTCATATAACTGTCGTGGGCCTATTGTTAAGCAGATCGGCGGAGCTGCTGCACAGCGCGGATCGTTACGGCAAAACTGGATTACACATCGCGGCGACCCACGGTCACTATCAAATGGTGGAGGTTCTCTTGGGCCAGGGAGCGGAAATAAACGCGACCGACAAGAACGGCTGGACACCGCTACATTGCGCAGCACGCGCCGGTCATCTGGACGTCGTCAAATTGCTCGTAGCGGGCGGTGCATCTCCGAAAACCGAGACAAATCTTGGCTGCGCTCCGATCTGGTTTGCAGCATCCGAGGGTCACAACGATGTACTCAAGTATCTCATGGAGAAAGAGCACGATACGTATGCCCTGATGGATGATAGAAGGGTAAGATGATTGTAATCGATAAACAGAATAACTTGGAAACTCTGAAAAAAAAGAGGAAATTTCTCAAACGTCAGAATTTTGGAAATTTTCTTGAGTAGTTACGAATATTATATTTTATATCTTATAATATGATGTGAGCGTAAAATTACGTAAAATATAACTGCTTTTAATTTTGTTATATTAAATAATAACATAAATTATTACATAAAATTATTTAAATTTTTTTAAATTTTTGTTGATGAAAAGGTTTCTATTATAAATATCATGATGTAATTAAAAGACGTTCTGAATATCACGGTTTAATTAAAAAACGTACAATAATATCGTAAATTCAGTATTGTGGTAGAATTATTAGAAGGTAGATACTTTAAAATCCTCAAAACGTGTAGTAGCATTTCGTGGAATCAAGAGATGCACGACATTTAGAAAGTTTACTAATTTTCTCAGACAAAGTCGGCAAATCGAACTAATAAATTTGAACTTTAATGTTAGATACGCACGCGAGGTGTAGTGTAGTTACTTCGGCTTCGTGATCGAAAATTTATTGATAATATACGCGTTCAGCTCAAATAATTTTAAAACAAGTATCACTATCGCATAAAATCCCACAGTTGTATCGTTGCAAAAAACTTTACCAATACGATAAATCAAGCTTCATGATAATTAGAGGACTGTGAATCTAAGACTAGAATTATCACATCCATAAAACATGATGTCTATCTAAATTTATTGATCGCAATTTAAAATGGAGCAGAAAATCTGAAGATTCAATTGTAAGATAGTGTAAAAAATTTAGAACGTCATGATGTAATTATTACGTGATTTAGAACAAAAAATAAAAATTTGAAATTTGTATAATTTAATATAAAAATAATAATCTAACTATAAAATATTTGGATATAAATAAAATGCATGATAAAATTCGTTTCATCAATTAATAATTATTACAGCGATATCAAGAACATAACATTGTAGAAACCTTCCTTTCTTTCGTTCAAATCAATTTTTTAATTCAAACAAACTGTTACATTTACAGTTTGTCTACAACATGATGGTCTGCAGCAAGAGTCACAACAACAAGCCGATAGAAGAATTTGTTTTGGTGTCACCTGCACCAGTGGACACGGCGGCCAAGCTGTCTAATATTTATATGAAGCTCTCCGAGAAGGAAAAGGAACGCGCCAAGGATCTGATCGCGGCCGGGAAACAGTGCGAGGCGATGGCGACCGAGTTGCTTGCTCTGGCAGCGGGTGCCGATTCGGCCGGGAGGATCTTGACGTCGATGGATCGCCGAAACGTCGAGTTCCTGGACGTGCTGATCGAGAACGAGCAAAAGGAGGTAATCGCGCACACGGTGGTGCAGCGTTACCTGCAGGAACTTTGGCAGGGTAGCTTGAACTGGAACGCCTTCCGGACGATTCTGCTATTCATCGCCTTCATCATCTGCCCGCCCGTCTGGGTAGTATTCGCTCTTCCGCTCGGGCACAAGTATAATAACGTGCCCATCATCAAGTTCATGTCTTATCTCACATCGCACATCTATCTGATGATCTTGCTGCTGCTGGTCGGCATCACGCCGATTTATCCAGTGGTGAGGGCGAACTTGATACCGTACTGGTACGAGTGGTTTCTGCTGGTGATGCTATCAGGCCTGTTGCTGTTCGAGCTGACGAATCCTAGCGACAAGAGCGGTCTGGGCTGGATCAAGCTGGCAGTACTGCTCTTCGGTATATTTGGCGTGGCGTTTCACCTGATGGGATTCGTAATCGTCGAGAAACAGTACTGGCCGACTCTGCTCTACCTGAGAAATCAGCTTTTTGCCCTCAGTTTCCTTTTAGCTTGCGTGCAGATACTGGACTTTCTGTCGTTCCATCACTTGTTCGGACCCTGGGCGATCATTATCGGTAATCTCATGAAGGATCTCGCGAGGTTTCTCGCGGTGTTGGCCATCTTCGTCTTCGGTTTCTCCATGCACTTCGTCGCGCTCAACCAGGCATTCAAGAACTATCAGTCGCCGCAGGAGGCCCGCGCGGAGGAAAGAAAATCGAAGAAGCCGTTCCACGATGGTAAGTTCGAGATTCGAACTTTCTATATTTTCCCTTCTTCAATCGATCTCTTGTTTTACTGTATAATTTGACGCCAATCCAGGGCTGATGGCGCAATTAATTGATTTTTTACAGCTCCCTCCATTTATAAAAGATATAATATATAAATGCGCGCACATATATACTGTAGATACCGTAGATACATCATGTAGATACCTACGTAGGGCTAGATCTTAGATTGGCAATCGCTTCGACGCGGTACTGGTTCTATGAACAGGATGTAGACAGTGCTTTCGCCCACGCAGGTGCTAATTCGCGTGGATACCTATAAATAACGACACAGTTTCCTTTATATATTCCCTTTGCATAAATTGGTAAAACCGCGTTCCTTTCACATTTTCATTGTCAGTTTATATATAGTTTTTATATCGAATTGTAAAACTGTATATAATCTCAATGTATTTAGATTTCGATGTTACAAATGCATGTAACGTTGAAATCTAAAGTGCGGAAATTCTGCGGAAATTTTGCAAGTTTCGGTGACTAGTTTATATCAGCTTGCAAAGCAAAAATGTATTTCCCTTGCCTGTCCACCCCCAAAAAATATTCCCCATTCTTCCGCGAAATTTACTCCCGTCTGAAAAAGTTTCATTGATGCTGTGATCAATTCGCGCGATAGATATTTTTTATAATTATTATTTCTCGAAATTCCAAAGCAAGTCTGTTTTATATCGATCATACTCAGAGACATGCGGAACAATACGAAATCATAATCGAATGAATTACAATGATAGATATGTTGGCCAATGTTACGGAATGGATGATGGAGACGCCACCAACGGCGCCTCCTCGTCACTACGGCCGCTACAGGAAAAAGAATGAGTGTTGTGACGATAACGACAGAGATAGTAAGTTTTGCTGGTTGAGAAAAGATTAATCAGAAGCAACCGAGCGGAAAGCGAACTAAACAACAATCGCACACGCGAAACTGAATGCAGGACACGATCCATCTCGGTGTCGTCTCGTCTGCATCGTGCATCGTGCATCGTGCATTTGGCCAGTGTGTGTGCGTGTGTATGTTGTCTGCTGAGACTGCTGCCTGATATGATGAAAAAAAGAACAAAGGAAACAGAAAAGATACGCAACGAATATCATTCCTCGTTCGATGTCATTCATCTCGTATGCTGCGATTCGGAAGCGACACTAAAAATATGAAGAAAGAGAATAATCGATGAAGTTCGTTAATATCTAATTATAATAAAGATGATGTTATTCACACACACACATATATTGCAAAAATCATTAATTAATTATTTAAATTATAAGATTAAAAATTTTTTTGATATTTTTTGAAAAATATATTTTCTTGGTTCAGATCTGGATTACGTGACTGCGTCGCAGCGTAACGAATGAATACCTTATATTGATCTTAGACAACGTTCTGTCTATGCAATTGATTAGATATCGATTAGCATTATTGGTCGGAGCATATGTGCTCGTGTTTTCTTTCACAGCCTCTGTTCGTGTGCATCCCCATGTCTCGCTGTACGTATATGTTTATATATATGTACATACATGAACGCACACATATGTGTACATGTACGTGTGTGTTTTTATGTATCTGTATATTACCTATATTTATTTAGAAGGTTACTAGAACCTTCTATGCTAGTGAACGCCGATGTTGTCTCAATTCATGAATGATGTGCATCAATCGCACGCGTTTTATGTGTGATTTTCAAGATCGATCTTTATGGACTGTTTCATCCGTTTCACAAAGACTTGCCCGTGTTTGCGTTTCTTTTTTATTTTTTTTCAAACCAGATCGTTACAAGGTAGCCTTTCGAGCAAGAAAAGATTTTTCCCTCCCTCTCCCGTGTCCTTGCATGCAAGCAACATTTATACGCGATATACATCGCGTCCGCCTTTGAAGATTCGCGTAAGCCAGACATGCAAGGGGGAGGCGAGCTGCATGCCGCATTTTTTTTTATCCACTACAAACATGTGCGGTATATTTCAAAATCTCCACCCGCGTCCTCCCTCTCTCATTCAGCACGGTATACGCACGATTGTACGATAAAACGCCGATCGTTCGACCACTGGCTGCCTCGAGAAAGAAGCGCATCGATAAATGCATCTCTTTCCATAAATTTAGCAAGACACTGGATCCTGGTCACGCGTTCTGAAACGCGCATAAAAAATTTCATCGTTTACGAGTAGATCAATAGAAAAGAAAAAAAAAAAAAAAAAAAACAGAAATATGAGTCACGCGAAGCGATTACATCCGAATCGGATGTAAAAGCAAGACGAATTCGAGCGACGAAATCTGAAGAGAGATCGAGTGGCAGTACGTACTCGACGATGAACGCAATCTGCAATGAGAAATTGTCATGGCATGCATCCGGCGCTGCATTAGTCCGCAGCTGCAGCTGCAGAGCATGGCCAGAGTTTATATAAAAAGATGCATGAGCATGTTCGTTCCTCCGTTTGCTCGTTTGTTCGCTCGCTCGCTCGCTCGATCGTTCGTTATTATACGTTATGGAACCTCACACGTGTGCATTCATATATGTTATAAAATAGCGAGTACCCACTACCCACCAGTAGTAGCCAGAATCTGTATAATGGCACGAATGGCAATGAGCTAAAAGAGAAAGGAAGAGCTCTTAGAGCTACCGAGAAACATCTTGTGTGTGTTGTGTGTGCCTCGTAATTCCAGTAAAGATGAATCCAATACTCGCCTTCGAGTATCTGTTCTTCGCCGTCTTTGGACAAACGACCCACGGCGAGTTGAAGGTCGAGCACAATCAGCCGCAGTGGACCTCGGTCCTCTTCAAGCTGACCTTCGGCGTGTACATGTTGGTCTCGGTAGTGGTGTTGATTAATCTGCTGATCGCCATGATGAGCGACACGTATCAACGGATACAGGCGCAGTCGGACATTGAGTGGAAATATGGACTCAGTAAACTGATCCGTAACATGCACAGGTAAGCCCGCGATCTTTTAAGACCCGAATTAAGCGCGCGATAAGCATATGGATAACTGGGCGCTGATTAAAAATAGCATATCGAATTATCTCTTATCCCATTAAAAATAAAGTAACGTTATCTCTCGCGACTCGCATTTCTCGTTCATTCGCGCGTCCGACAAGACACGAACACCGTTCGCCTTTACATAATGTACAATACAACTTTCGTACGGTCTCGACGCGGTCCCTTAAGTAGCTCTCGCTGTTAAGCATACGGGGTTAACGGAGCACTCCGTGTAGGAAACGCGATTGCGTGTTGCAGAACTACCACAGCTCCGTCCCCGTTAAACTTGTTCACCACCTGGATGGTGTACTTCATCAAGCTATGCAAGCAGCGCGCCGCTAAACGTAAACGACCGTCGTTGGTGCACATGATGGGGCTGCAACACGCCAGCCGTTTATCGCCCAGATCGAAGATGGGCGCAAAATGGTTGGCGAAAGTTAAGAAAGGTCAGGTCCGTCCGAAGGACAGCGTGACCCTCTCCGTGATGCACCTCAGCCCGCTAGGTAGCCAGCTGTCCTTCAACACAGCGACCAGAATAGAAAACGTGGTGGACTGGGACTCGATCAGGAAGAAGTATCTCGCCCTGACTGGCAACGAGCTCGAGAAGGATGAGGCGGAGAAGGAAGAGAAGGGCGACGAGGACGAGAACGAGGACGAGAGAGGGCAGACAGCTTCCAACGCCTCGACGATACCGGCGCCGACGGTTCCGAATCCGTCTACGTAAAGATCGTCATCCACGTCGAGGATGCTGAACGCGAGTCTGCGTGGAAAAAAAAAAACAAAAAAAAAAAACGCAGCAGCGCGAACAAACGAGCGATCAGATACAGTTATGTACTTAACAGACTTAAATACAAAGTGCTCTGTAAAGAAGATACCCTCCACACTCAGGTCACGAACAGTTTTTCTACGTAAAATCGTAAATCGCTACCGCAGACACGAAATCCCCGACGATCGAGCGAGACCATCCATAAAGGATCGATCCTTGCGCGATCCGGCGCGATCATCTGCCTAGCATTTTAAAAGCAGCTAAGTAAGTAAATTCCCGACGTGATTCGTGAATCTCGTAGGAACGCATAATTGATGTTGTTTGTCAGATATGAGTATGAACCAATTTTGTCGACACATCATATCCTTCTCAGTCACGCGGCATGACCGGATGATGCCTGCGAATGTCAAATCCCCGCCACATCCGCTCGCTCGATGCTTCATTGAATGTTGGATCATTCATTCGCGACACCATAATTTTCCTAGCGTACCTTGTAGGATGCAGAATCTCGATCGACTCGTTGCGATACAATTTTTTTTAAAGCCTCTTATCGTAAACATTAATTTTAAGTTAAATATGAAACTTAACTAAAAAAATCAATTAATTTTTTTCTATAAAAACAAATGAAGAGGATTAAGACTCTATTGTTAACTTTAATTAATGTTTACGCGGACGGTCACATAATAATAATATTATTGATAAAGGTATCTCAATTTTCAGATGTTTTTTGCATATTAAGGATAATTGCACGTAACATACATCACAATATCCTAGTCCCTCTTATGTCTCATGCGCTTAAAATTAGAAACCGTTTCGTTAGAAAAAAATGCGTTTTTCTTAGGACGCTTGAACCTTTTCTAACAACAGAACCAAAGAGTTCATGTGAATTACAGCAAGCATATATCTTGTATGGCTTGAAATCGATTTATTTCGCGACATTTGAAGTAGTTAGCAACGTTAGCATGTATTTAAACAATGGAAGAGAACTTTGCATACGTTTGCGCGCATTTACACGAGACATCTTTTACGAGACACGTTATTAACACGTTTACAGTCAGGATAAGTCCCATATACGTGGTCGAGTTGTTGTTCTTCGCCATCTTCGGTCAAACGACACACGAACAATTCAAGGAAGAACTTAACCAGCCCGAGTGGACGAAGGTCCTCTTCAAGCTCGCCTTCGGCATTTACATGTTGGTGTCGGTGGTGGTGCTTATTAATCTCTTGATCGCCATGATGAGCGATACCTATCAGCGGATACAAGCTCAATCGGACATCGAGTGGAAGTACGGATTGAGCAAGCTTGTTCGAAACATGGTAAGGTAAGAAGAAAAGAAACAATTCTAGAGGAAAAAAAGACAGTAAGAAAAGGAACTATTTGTTGCACGTCATCTCTATCGCACTCACTAATCGATCCGTATATTTGATATGTAACAGGACCACCACGGCACCTTCCCCGCTGAATCTCATGTCTACATGGATCACGTACTTATGCAAGCTCTGCAAGAAACGCTTCTCCAAGAAATCACAACGACCCTCTCTGCTGCACCTGATGACCGGTACTCGCATGTCACCTCGTTCTAGAATGGGGGCAAAATGGCTGTCCAAAGTGAAGGGCAGACAAATAGGACACAAGGACAGTGTCAATTTATCGGTCACTCGTCTGAGTCCACTCGGCAGCCAATTGTCCTTCGGTAACACTGTCAAGATCGACAATGTTGTCGACTGGGATGTCGTCAGACGCAAGTACAGGGATCTCTACGGCGAGGAGGTCGAGGAAAAGTCGGTCGAAGAGAACAAGGAGTCGACGGAGACGAATCCGCTAGCGGCCTTGGAAGGATCGAACGACAACGACAAATCGAAGCTGCTTGGTGCTTGAACGTTGAAGGAAAAGGTCGCAGAAGGAGATATATATCTCGCGGTAGAAAGAGAAAAGGATTTTCGCTTTTGCGAATCCGCCGCTTAAATACGCTGCCAAATCGCATGCATCAACTTGTACATATCACCGTATCGCGTACAATCACGTGAAGGCCTTTGTCAATACCTTTGAAATAAAACGCCTAGTTCGATCTCGTCTCGCTTGTACAATTATTATTAATTAGCGAAAACCCGCTCCTTGTGATCCATAGTCTAATCGATTGCCTGTACCACGTTTTAGAGACTACCATGGGGAGTAGGAATCGTTCTACGTCACGTTTGACGGTTAGTCTCTCTCATTAACATTATTAATTATACATTATAAATCTTTCTCCCACCTGGAATGTTTTATCGATATTATGTACATACATATGTATTTTTATATAAATATAGCGCAATATTATGTAATGCGATTCTCTTGCAATGCGATGCACGCACCGATCATTATATGCCTGCATCATATTGCTCACGATATTTTCGTGTAATATATATATCGACGCGCTCGGTATACACATATATAGGATGTGTATCCCATACATAGGGCTGCGAAGTCGCGATATCACGTTAAAACTGCCTTCGAAGCTCACATCATTATATACATACACATAAACTTGACGTGTAGCATGTATATTCGCTGATACATACGTTGATTGTGAAGTTGAACCAAGTTGTACGGTGCCTATACTGGATTCACCTCTCGATCATAGCACATTGTAAAGTTCAGCCAGCACGCATCATCAAAATGTATACCCTGTAAAAAGTAGTTGAATTAAAATGAATTCTCGAAGGGGTTCATTTCTGTACCTAATGAATACATAAGCTTTAAAATCAAACTTTAGTTTAGAAATTTTTAATTTGCTTTTTATCGCTTTTCTATCTGCATACAAATCATTTTAGATCGCATGTGAAATCAAGAAATTAAGTATTCTATTTATTTTTAGCTATAGAAATTGATTTCCTTTCAAGTTTTGATTGTCGAATATCATGAAAATAAAATGAAAGAGAAGATTTATAGAGAAAGAAAAAGGAAATTCGAGAATTTTAGAACCCATACGATTTACGATTTTTAAGAGTTCTTAATATTTTACAGAAAAAAATTTCTTCGTCGATTCTTCTTAATTTCCCTATTTTATGCAGGGTGCATAAAAGCGAATCAAAATGCAGTTCTCATATTGCAAGCCGTATTCATCGCATTCATCTTAATACTTCAAAATCTTTTCTCACCGATGTGTCAAATATAAACACCTTCGCAATTTATTATTCATTGTCAGTGTTTACTGTCATCGAAATCTATACTGTGCTGATCATCTCATCGCATGTTTTAAATTTTACAAAGTTCGCTGATTTTTCTTCTGATTGATCAATTTTTATTAAAAAAATGAATAACACAGTTGACTATCGTCAGCATGAATCTTTACAGAATTTAATAGCCCAAGAACTGTAAATACATATATATTTATTATACGATTTTTCTGCTTATAACCAGAATGAGACGACGAATAGATAATAGTAACACATGATTTTTATTTCGTATCAGAACAGTGCGAAATTTGCAACTATAAATGCAATATATAGCTACTACTGAGAAGCTACTAATTATAAACACCTACCAAACTCGGTTGTACTATACCACTATATTAGCATAGGATTCAATCTATGATTTTTAATAACATAAGCTCTATATATATGACAAGTAAGATTAATTTATCGATAAGACTAATTTAATTGATTGATCTTTTCCTCTGTTTGCACAGTGAAAGTTAGTGCGATCGATATCACGGAGAATCTTTTCTTCGCTATTTTCGGCAAAAAAGACACTGACGACTTTGCAATTACATACAGAAACAATCAGCAGCCAAAGTGGACGGTTTATTTTTTCAAGGTGAAGAATCAATATTACATTATACATTATCTGCCAACAAATTTATGTACCTGTATATAACAAATAATTATTTTTGTTTCTACAGGTCTCATTCTCTTTATACATGCTCGTCAGCGTTATAGTATTGATTAATTTATTAATTGCCATGATGAGCGATACGTATCACAAGGTGATATCA
Source organism: Prenolepis imparis (assembly GCF_030444845.1). Classification (NCBI taxonomy): domain Eukaryota; kingdom Metazoa; phylum Arthropoda; class Insecta; order Hymenoptera; family Formicidae; genus Prenolepis; species Prenolepis imparis. The sequence goes on along the minus strand of NW_028141171.1, from coordinate 9,410,355 downwards.
CAGAGTGATATCGAATGGAAGTATGGTCTCAGCAAACTAGTACGTAAGATGCAAAAGTAAGTTTCTACATTTCCACAAAATTTTCTCTTTTTCTCTTAAAGACTATTTTAAAAATAAAAATTAAGATTTTGTCATTTCTAATTATAGAGCGGTAATTAAATTCTCTCCTCCCCTTTAATTTCCAACTTTTTAATCAGAGGGAGAAAAATTCCATAGAAAATTTAAAGTGCATAATTTTTTATGCACTCACCGTGAATTTGAAAATCTTTATATATAATATTATCGTGTCGATATTGTTTTTTCAAGAACGAGAACTGCGCCAGCCCCGTTAAATCTCATTACCACATGGGCCGAGTATTTGAAGAGTGTTTATATGAGGAGACGAATTGCAAAGGAAAAGATTGGCAGATCCCGTGGATATATGGAACCCGATATGCATCAAAGTTACTTTCCGAAATATCCACTTTCCGCTGTACGTAAATATATTATCGTACTTATTAATTCAATTCATAATCATTGGATGTTTTAAATTATAATTTACTAATTAATGTATTTACGGATATCATTGTACATTCCAAAGTTTTACATACGTATTTCCAGTCATCTTTGATGATGTGCAATTTATAAATAATTTCAGGTACTTATATATCTATTTTTTTCTTGTCTTTTTAGAATAATAGAATACCATTACCACGAACGAAGGACAGCGTTAATTTTGCATTACTTCAATCGAGTCCGGCTAACAGTCAAAGTTCCTTGAGTCACACTTCGAGAATAGACAACGTCGTCGACTGGGATACAGTTCGTCGAAAGTATCGCATGCAGTTCTGCAGTGAAATGGAGAAACCGTCCGATGGAGTTGCAAGGCTTGCTGGAATGGCTTAAACAATAAAATCTACGCAACATATACGTGCAATTTTCAATAGACATCGTTTCTTTTTATTACGGTTTTATTTTATATCGCAACGCGTATTTGTGCAGTAGGTATATATCATATAAGTAGAATACTTTCTATACTCTTTTATACGTTTCTCTGCGATATATTGCTATATAATTGTAATAAAAAAAATATATATATATGTATACATATACGTGTCATAAGTAAACATGCAAAGTTACATATCTCTAAACGTGTCCGACACCTTCGTTTTATATCTCGCCTTTTCCAAACGGCGGTTCTGCGTTCGTTTCCAGATAATAAGTGCCTCGAGTATCAGTACTGATAAATTCACCCATCAAAGCGGTATTGTTATTGTTGCATTTATCAAGCTGGAAATCTATCCAATTGGAGCATTGTACAGCGAGAAAGCCATCAGGATGTACGATAGACTCTGCGAAAAATTGGTGCGATCTACCATGACTACAGTATTCTGAAAATGCAAATTGGATCAGTTCTGTCACACATTATAAAGCTTTAAATATAAGCTGCGAATATGTTGACGACATCGTACGGGATGTAAGTACTGGACATCCGGGTTGTCTGAATGTTCCGCCGTTCGGATAAAAATCCGCGTGTCCGATGGGTCTGAGGATGCCCAGACCACCGGCACAAGTGTGTATAATATCGACGAAATTGGCGTCCGCAGAATCCAGCCGCTCTTCTGCATCTTTCAGATAAGGTGCTTCGAACGCTGGCCCAGCCGGATCAAGCCCGGTGATTCGACCGAGTTTCCCCGATAAATAATTACCGATGTATCCGGCTACGTGGGCGCCTAAACTATGACCCAGTACATGGACATCAGCGTAAGAGACTTCAGCCTCTGATTCGAGAAATTCTATAAACGCAGCCACGTATTCTCCTACCTGCAAACACAAATTTTGTGTGTAAAAGTAAATGTATTATGAATCGAGGACATTTTCATAACTTTGCGATATTAATTTTTATTTTAATATATACATTATGAATTAATTTATTATTGGTATTCATATTATAATTTGTATATTAGAAAGAAAAATTGTTTCTATTGTAGTACGATTCGCGTGATTAATTCTTAATTTATATACATTTTACGATTACACATATGTACGCAATATCTTTAAAATTATAATTTCGAAAATTAGAATTTGTTTTTGTCGATCTGTTAATTATTTTTCTTTTATATGAAAAAACTATCGTTCACCTGGCGAGTAAGTTTGACGGATGTTAGATATTCTTTGGTTGAACCGGCGGACCAATTCACGCAAATAACGTTGTAATCTCCAACGCTAAGATAATTCCGTCGAATGTTATGTAGCCAGAAAGTATTTCCATTCTCTATCCATCCGTGAACGATGATCTTGGTTGGCCATATAGAATTAAATGGTGAATCCTTTAGTTTTGCAGTATCGCCCACTCGTAGAGAAACAGATTGCTCTTTATTATCCTTTGTGTAAAGCTCATAATTCATATCTTCTGCTTTCAAATCTGAATCGATGATATTGCCGATCACCGCGTGATCGTTTGAAATGACCGATGTCGGGTTCAGAAAGATCTCCAGAAGACTTTCTTCGGGGTGGAAGTCTTGGAAGTTTTGAATCGATGGCCGATGACTCGGTAAATCAGCTGTATTAACAGATACATCTAAAAACACCAATGAATAATGAAAATATGGACAACACTCTCATCTCTATTTGTAACTAAATCAATTGTATTTTCGATTATAAAATTGAAACCAGATATAAAAATCAGATTACTTAGGAGCAAAGTTATGAAGAACGTTGCGATAAGAAACATTGTCCTTTTTTGAAATTGCGTCGCGAAGTTTTTCTTATATATCTCGATGTTACATCAGCGGAAGCTTCTTTATATTGCTCGATCCATTATATCTTATTACCAACTCCGAACAAGAAATACATAATGAGGATTGCTCCACGAACTTCCGGCGTTTGTTTACTCTACTTAAGTATATCGAAATAGTGTGTATCACATATATAGATTGATATTGTTCCATATACTATCTTACGTTTTAACATCGAACAATATAAACAATTATATTTTCGCAAAAGTACTTTATTAATAATTATATAAAAATAAAGTACAAAAATATCGCATTTTATCATATTTTAACTAACTTATGATATATTTTAATGCTAGAGAGTTGTCATTCAATTTTCTTTGATGACATAAAACTCCCTATGACATGTCATATTAAAATCTCTGAAATATAATGCAAGTAATATTGCATGCATCATTTATTTCTTTTTTAATTTCCTTTATTTTATAAAAAATATTTAATACAAAAACTTAAATTCTATTTTTGTCTGTAAAGAAACTTAATTATTATATTTTTCCATTGGCAGAGATTTTATAAGTAAAATAATATAAGATTATCAAAATTAAATTTAAAAGATAGAAAACTAATATTTAATCTTTGGAGATATATATGACTGCATATTGAAATTGCAACATTAAGCGTTATTAAGGATATAAAACATTAAAAATACTAGGAACCACTTTCTTATAAAGAGACTTGTTTATCTCGCATGAATTATTCTGTAAATCTTTCCAATAGCTTCCTGTAACTCATCGAAAAACTTGAGCATTGCGAGATGTTGACCAAATAATCAAGTAAAACTAAAGATTCGCTCAAAAAATCTTATAATAGTAATACTGGTATTATTACAGTAGTATTATTACAACGTATAATAGTCTAACATAGTACTGAAAATTCCATGATGTTGCAATTTTAATAAACAAGAACTTATTTAGTTCTACTCTTTTGAATGTACACAGTTTCTCTGTCATATCTTGAAGATGTAACTATAATCAATCCTGATATAGCAGCTTCTTCACGTACGATTTGATATTCTTCTTCTGTGAGGCCTTCAGGAAGAGAGTGTCTTGTTACATCGTTACTACTATCGATAATGGTTTCACATAATTCACGGATGGTTTTTCGGAATTCATTAATTTTTATTTGTTTATTTGTTTGTTCTTCTCCAGACTTCAAGCAATTTTTCCACAAGCGTTTCTCAATTTCCAGATGTTCACGCTGTTTCACATTCGTCTATTTGTAAAGAAGATATTAATAATATCTTACATATATTAGTATATTAAAAGAAACATATTTTGAAAAATCTTCAACTTACTAGCTGAATTGTCTGTCTAATAGTTTCATTATGCGGCTGCAATGCATAAGCTTTTTGCAACTGTTTCATTGCGTCAGTATATTCTCCAAGGCTCAACAAAGCTTTTCCAAAACTAGAAGAAAAAATGATTTTAATCCTGATTTTTATTTAATACATGATTAATCTAAATGTTGTATCAATATTCACATACTTGTAATAACTTTTAGATGATGGTATCGGTACTCGTCTACAATAAATGCAGGCAAGACGTGGTAACTCTAGTTTGTTATAACATACTCCAAGATTAGTATAAGCCTTTGAAAGCAATTCATTCATTTCATTTTCCTCCGAACTATCTTTCAATTGCACATTTTCTAAGCAATCAATAATTTTTTTATATCTGTAAGAAGATATACAGGTATAATCATATTATATATATAATTGCACACAAATTTTATAATATAAGCATTATAAAATAATATAATTATTTACTTTCGAACTGCTAGTTTGACATTAAACTTTGTGAAACTATCCTTAGCAGCCGTAAGCATATGTGTCACAGGCTCTACCACATTCTTAAACAACTGCCTCTCTTCTGCTTTAAGATTTTGATAATTATCTGCAGCACCATCATCAATATAATCAATTAAATGGAGAACAAATACCACTTCCTCGTTTGGTGGAATACGTGGCGGACAGCCAAGAGCTTTATAAGCAAGATCAGGATGTATCAAGAATACTGCTATTTCATGCTTCTGCATAGTACTTATGCCGAGCTCTAAACCAGGTATAATATAGTCTTGGCCTAAACGCATTGTTCTTGGCTTTCCAGAAGAATAAGTTGAATCGAAAGGTTCATCTCTGTCTTCAAAGTATCCGATATAATGAATGGTAATTTGAGCATTAGCAGGTACAACCTGTCCAACACCTTTCTGCTTAACAAATTTCATGACCTAACATAACAAAATTTCATAATTAAAATTATGTTTACAATTTCAGATAAAACTTGCAAAGATGTAACCATTTTGCAAGTTTTATCCCATTTTATTTAATTTTCTTGATATGGCATTCATCTTAATATATCCAAAATATTATATCTCTTTTATGAAAAAGAAATAATTTGTAAGTGATATAAAATCTGATTTACTTTTTTATCTGTGGTTAAACTTGTCATCTTTGCTTTTAACTTCTGAAAACTTATACCACAAAGGGATACAGTTCCACTGTCATCATCTTCATCATCATCTTCAAAACCATTCATGTTTAACATATTTAACATTTCCTCATTGCTGTATTGTACATATGGAGAATATGAAAATTCTTCATCAGCATTATCGAGATACTCTTGTCCTATTTCAAAGGTAACTCCATCGTCACTTATCAAATCCCTGGAACAACAAATATAATCCGAATAAATATGATATAGTCTTGCATAAATGTATCCATGTAAATTCATTATAAATTGATTATAATTCTAATGTACTCGAGTCTGAATCCATTCATCGCAGGATCTGCTATATATTTTGCCATTTTCAAAGTTGAGCAACTCTTCTGAACCACAAAGAAATATCCTTTGGCTTCTCTAAATCTCTCGTCTTTGAGAATACTCTCAAAAAATATATTCGATCGGTTCAATTCTTCTTTCGTTCCTTTTTTTCTCTTGAGTATTCTTTTAAAAATATGTATCTAACCTCTCAAGAAAAATTAATTTCATGAGACAGTCACACGTGCGAACATCGACATGATTCATCCGGTTCGAAAACGTCTAACCGGAAGTGAAATTGTCTCTAGATGTACGACAGAGGTCTCCACTCTCTCTCTTAATCGGCAAGACGTAATATAAATATATGAATGAATGAATGAATATAAAAGATTTTTTTTTTTTTAATATTGCACCAAATTGACAATTCACATCAGGCTTAAAAATCCATTTCGCACATTGTATATATTATATACAGAAATATTTGTATGCACTACACACATTGTATATACATTATATGCAAAATATGGAAAAATTACACCATACAAAATAATGCACAACTGATGAAATTATATATTATTATATATTACACTGTGAGAGAGATTAGTATTCATGGCTAAACTCTCTTGCTTCAAATTTTATTTAACATATATACACTCACAATAAAATATAAGGGATTGAAAGACACAATAAAATATTTTCATATGTATAGCATGTTTTTACTTTAAAATAATAATCAAAATTTATATACATACATTACATTTTATAATATATTCTGCATAAATTTTAGAATTATTATTGTAATTAATATAAACAGAATATCACATGTGTGTGTGTGTGTATGTGTGTATATATATATACTACACGATACAAAACGTTTTTAAGTATGTTATCATATAGATATACTATCAAAACATTTTTATCATAACTATATAATTATTTTATTATTAATTGGTATACATGTAAATAAAATTTTTCGTTTAATAGAATAATTGCACTCTAGAATATTCTAGATTCTAGATCATCACGTAAATGTCAAATGAATAAAATATAAGTATATACTTAAATAATCTTTTCTTTTTGGAGTTGTTTATGATACACTATTTTCGCCATCTGAATTTCTAATCAATATCGCAGAATTATTATCGATTAGCCATCAAAACAGATATGTAACCAGCTGACGTCTTGATTAACTGAAAATGTGCAATGACATATGAGTATATATACGTACAGTGATAACAATGATAATATAAATAATATAAATAATATAAATTATAAATCAAAAGAAAGAGAAAATAAAAAAAATGATCCCCATTGTGCAAGAGTCGCGTTTATGCGGGCAATTAAATTAATTAAAAGGCTGTCTTACGCTGCAAAACATGGACAATGTCATGGGAAATATTCTGCCCGCAGTAATGAGAACAGGTTTTTCAGAACGAATCATTATCATCAACATGTTTCTGGCATCATTTGGCTTTAGTAAATACCATGTATAATTGTACGCCGCAAAATACACTCCTTCGGCCTTGGAAAAAACAATATATAATTCTGTACACTGAGAGAATTTTCTCTTAGAATTTACCCTGAAAATCATGGTAATCGTGGGACAATATGGTATGGAAAGAATTTTATGAGAATTTCTCTGAAGAGAATTTTACTAAACTGCATAATAAAATTAATCAAACATTTTATATGTTTATTATTTTTATTGTGATAAATATTAATCAGAGAAATTCTCATAAAATTCTTTCCATACCATATTGTCCCACGATTACCATGATTTTCAGAGTAAATTCTAAGAGAAAATTCTTTCTGTGTAATCTTATCGAGTATATTAATTACTTGTATTAACAATATGTACTTACTTTGGCTATAAGAATCTCCCCGACCACACAGTATACGCACATGTGAACGAATGTATTAATAAGAATCGAAATAAGCCAACATAATCGCATAAAAGTAACATCGCCACCATTTCCATCAAGGATCTATAGACATGCATTAATTTAATATATGCACGTGTGTGATTTTCAATGCAATTTTTCGATGCTTTTGTTTGTCAAATTTATTTTAATAATCTAATTTATTTTTGTTTTAAATGTATGTATCATTTACACGGAGAATTGAAAGAATCGAGGTCACAAAAGTCTTTTCACCTCGTCTTCGTTTCCGTTGCAACAAAAAATTGTGGACGTTTTATACTACCTGAGATTACAATGTTCAAAAGGATAGCTCTTCTTCCTTTCGGCAACTTACGGAAACTAACAGAAATCCTTGAACGCAAAATAACATAGCGAAATACACTAACAATGCCAGGAGCATCAAGTTGAATGTGTTGTCGATGACATCAACGGACCTACGATGTAAGATATCACATACTGTAACATCGAATACATAGTTTTAGTGTAATGAAATAAATATTTCAAAGACACATTTCCGAGATAAGTATAAATTAGTGTACAAAAACGGCTGCAAACGATGCATTCATTTGACATAATACACCGATACAAAAGTATCGTATTATTGTTATAGACGAGATAATGTAATATTTTTTGATATAAAATTTTGAAACATTGTGAAATTATTATATATGAATATTACATAAAAATTACGTATTTATATTTAATTAAGTTGAGTGTTTGCAAACTATGCTATGATATCGTTTAGAACCGTATCGTTTAATGTTTAATGCAAAAATGCACATAATATAAAATTTGTTTGTTACAAGTTTATACTTATTTTTTATGACACAGTTTGTATTTATTATAACACTATAATTATATAAATAATGTGTATAATAAATTAAAAATATTATTGAAGTATCCTGAATAAATATGTTCGAATTTTTTAAAAATCATATAGCTATATCAGAATAAATATTTCAGCATAATATTTAAATTTTTACACATAAGTATAAATCAGAGTTTTTGAAAATTTAAAACAACCTAATGAGACGTAGGTGATCCTCAATATTGAAGGCTAACGCGGTGCTGAAGTTTTTGAAGTCGTTCAAATTGAGCATTCGCACTTTGAGAATATCCAGTTGAGCGCAAATATGAAATACAAGCAAACCCAAGAAATTATCGACACCCGTATAAGAAATTGCGGCCATCATGATCGCTATTGCTTGAGAAACGAAAAGGATTTCGTAATACGGGCTTTCCGACATGTCTCGCAAGTAATATGTTTGAAATAGAAACGGTCTTGAACCATCTGTGAGATTCGTCAGGTATCTCATCGAGTATCCAAAGATAGGAGGGATGATGAGAATGATAGCTGCAAAACTCATCATGATACATCCGAACATAACGATCGCTTTCGCAATTTTTGCTTGCTTTATCATGGTATTTCGTTCTTGCTCTGTCTTCGTCTTGATCCAATCGTTTATGATCATGTTCATGATCGGTATAAGACCTTCGGAGAAGAAATTTAGAAATTTACGGATGAAATTACTCTTGAGAAATAAATAAAATAAAAATATCGATAAAATATACATTAATATTCATGAAGACTTACTTTCTTTGCGTTGCCACAGAATGACAAATTTCATGACAGTCACCGTAAAGGGTAAAGCGATCTGCAGATTGTCTGCCATCGCCAATATGTCACCCCAGACCTTCACCAATGCGAATAATCCAGGTATAACCGCTGTGATAAACATCGTGATAAAGATAACAAAAGCGCGCAGATTTGCGAAAAATTGTTGTCGACGAGTTAACTTATCGTCCGGCCAGAGACCAATGATCTTCAGAGAAGTCCGATTTACTCCGATCGCCCAATCTAAGTCTACGTAAATTCCATTTTATTTCCTCATTAAATCGCGCATTCTTTGTAACAATTTTTTAATAATTAATTGCCCGAGTAATTAATGATAATTTAAGATGAAAGAATGGTGAAATTTCACGATAAACTTTCCCATATAGATGGTAATGAGACGTATCGAGATGATTAGCGTGCAATTATTTTCATCCCTTAATCTTTAAACGAAATCTTTTGTCCATCCTATCATGTTGTCGAGAAGACATCTCAGATTATTCGCATATAATACAGTTCACCATGAAATCTCACCAATTTTTTATAATATAACAATATATAAAAATATTATACAGGTCCACGTCAATCTCGAATCTCAAATGGCTTACATAAAATGCACTCTTGTCTTATTATGCGTTACGATACAGAATTTGCAAAGATACTGATAAGAATGAAAATATAAAGACCTGCGTATGCCAATTCCTTAGATTTGTCCATGTCCGAGGCTAAACGGAGACTGACATTTTTTTATGAATTTAGCATTCCTCCCTCATTTCTCAGGACGCAGCAATTACGCATGCCCACGGCAAAAGTTTCGAAACCCATGTGCCGTGATGCAAAGTACGGGCATGCATAAATATTTCAAATACCAATGTTCGCAATGTCTTTTATACGTTCGTCTTCTTACGCGTAGTTTGTCGTTCCAAGAATCGAATTCGTATAGCCCTCCTATACAGCATCGCTAAATAGTCTATAAATATCTAAATGAGTGCAACGGCCTCCAATTTTCCCGACGTTTATTATTAATTTATCCTCTCATGTCTTTTCTCACTGAAAACTTGCTCTTTTTTCAACAATTTGAATTTTATGAAACTTAATTGGTCTCTTCTTGAGCAAACTTTAAAAATAAAAAAATTAATATCGCGAAGTTTTACAAGCGTAGAATTTTATACCGCCAAAAGATGTCAACCCGAAATGTAAGATTATTATAAGGAGTGATAAAGAATGAATATACGTGTAGAAGAGAAAACGTGTCGAGCATTTAACATATTACAATGAAAGAGATAATGATATACTACATATAGGATATAAATCATTAATGTGTGTGAGAGATAATATTCATTAACAGTTATTATTGTTTGAAGTGGTGCGATTAATATGTTATGTGAGTAATGAAAAATAATAACTTCAAAACAATTCTAAAATGTAAATTGCTATGTTAAATATGTCTAAGCTATGTGTATAATTTATTAATCTATCATATATATATACAGATATAATGTTAATTTGAAATTTTTATTTTAATTTGTATATCTCTACAATTTGTAGAGAGTCTAAATCAATTAAATAGCTTGAATCGTAAAATTATATATGAGGCAATTTTATATAAAATTAGATATAAAATTTAGATAAATTTAAATAAAATTTAAAATACTCTCAGCGTGAAATATGATGTTTTTTTTATTGCAACTGATTACATATACGAGAATTTCTTTTGCTCGAATTAGCGATACCACTTTATTACGTGACGACACGAATTAATCAATTTTACCCATTAATTAAACGCTGTTTGACAGTGTATTTTTGTTGCTTTATAGAAAGATTGCTTTATATAGAAGATTGTTATCAAGTCAATGTCCAAGTATCATCGATTAGCATGCAATACGGATATATAACCAGCTGACGTCTTGATTAGCTGAAAACAAAATGTAAGAGACTTAGTTTACAAATAAATGTTTACAAGATATTTATATAAAATATATTTTAAAAAATATTTTAATCTAACGCTGTGCAAAAAATTAGGTGAATACTTAAATAAGAACAGGCTATCTTACGCTACAAAACATGGATAACGTCATTGGAAATATTTTTCCAGCGGTAATATAAAGAGGCTTTTCGGTGCGAATCATTATCAACATCAAGCTTCTGGCTTCATTCGGTTTCAGCGTATACCATGCAGAATCATATACCGCGTAAAATAACTCATCACACTGCGTATACATTATTATTATTTAAATAAGTGTTTATTAAGATCTTTCTCATATATGACAAAAATTCACACTATCATCATTACGCGTTAATTGCTGATCTACGCCGTAGTAGACTAAAGTACTAATATCGTTTAATTAAGAAATATAATCGTGGCTGTAGAGATATATGTATAATGGATAAAATCAAACGAAAAAAATCTTTCTTATAGTTAAAAAATGATACTTACTTTTTCAATGAGTATTTCACCAACCACGCAATAAATGCACATATGAACAATCGTATTAATGAGTACTGACACGAGCCAACAAATTCGCACAAAGGAGACGTCATTACTACCATCAATAATCTATACACGTTAATACAATATTTGCACGCGTAATTACATTTACTTTTTTATGTGAGCAATTACATTTTTCTTAGAGTTATAAAAAAATATAAATTGTAATATAAACTCCAGCATGTTCCAAAATAAGATATCACTTATGCGAGGAAGTAGAGAGTGAAAGAGAATTTTGTTGTAGCTTTGTGATAAATATTTATTATATGTACTGTGCGAAATATTGTGCGGTAATAGATATTTCAATCTTCGATTGGATTTTATTTATCAAAAGAATAAGTCTCCTTTCTCTCTCTTGTAACTTACGCTAGTAATCAGAAAGCCTTGAAGACAAAACAATATACCAAAATACACTAACAGTGCCAGGAGCATTAAATTGAACGTTTTGTCAATGACCTGGACAGACCTATAGAAGTACAGCATTCCGTAAAGTGTCAGCCGCTTGATTTTAGTCATACAATAGATTTTTCATGTAACTTTTGTGCTTATGAACAAATCAAGATATATCCTAATATGAACATACATTATATCAAGACTTTAATTTCATTGTAAATTTTTTTCTCAGTTGTATGCGTCTTTAATAAGATATTGTTTATCAGAAAAAAGTTTTAATCTAAATCAGAATACATAAGAAGACACAAATAAACATAAATTGGCTAACGTCAGATTAATGTTGAATCTGAATAATTCATTTTTTGTCTGTTATATAATAATAATCATCAGGAAAAGAGATGGGGAAATGCTCTTTAAGCCGAGAGATTAAATAACAATTCGACCTACGTCAATAGTATTTAGATAAGGAAATTCAATTTGCAACCTGATGAGACGTATGTGATTCCGGACAGTCATGGACAATCCAACACTGAAGTCTTTAAATTCGTCCAAATTGAGCAATCGCTCTTTAAGGATCTCCATTTGGGCGCAGATATGAAAGACGAGCAGTCCCAAAAAATTGTCGATACCCGTGTAAGTACAAGCGCCCATTAGAATGGTCATGGCTTGAGCGCAGAACACGATCTCGAAATATGGCCTCGCCGACACATCGTAAAAATAATACGTTTGCAGTAACAATGGTCGTCCCGGGTCCGTTATGTTGGTCAGATATCTCATGTGATACCCGAAGCACGGCGGGATGATGAGAATAATTATCGCGGAGACCATCATCATGCATCCGAATATGACGAGCATTCTTGCAATTCTCGCCTTTCTTATCATGATGGCACGTTCCTGCTTCGTCTTCTTTCGAGTCCAATCTGCCATGACCATGTTTATGACTGATTCGAAATCTTAAAAGGGATAAAAGCAGTCAAAATGCAGAGCTCGTACGAATTAAATTGTTATTATTATGACTTGGCAAATTAATGAGGGTGTAAATCATTTCATACGATAAACGATGAAGTCCGCGACATAACAGAAATGGCAGAAAAGGATAAGAAGATCGAAAAAGTCTTTTATCAGCTATATTGATCACATATTTAAAAAATGTCGCGAAATTATTATATGGAAATAAATGACAAGTAAGGAATCATATTTTAAAGAAATTGTGGAAATAAAAAAATATTTAACTTTCTTTGGGAAGAGAGGAACAGAGGGGAAGAGTTTAAACATATTAGTTATTCTACTAAGCATTTTACTTCGCAATAAGCATTGACCTCTACCTTCTTTACGAAGCCACATGATGATTACTTTTATGGCACAAACTAAGAACGGTAGCATAATTTGCAAATTGTCTATTATAGCCAACATGTCGCCCCACACTCTCACTAACGAGAATATCGAAGGTAATACTTGTATGAGAACCAAGAATACGAAAATGAAGAAAGAGCGGATCTTTGCCCAGACTTTTTGTCGATGGCTTAATTTCTCGTCAGGCCACAAACCAACTATCTTTAGAATAAAACGATTCATTCCAATGGCCCAGTCTAAATCTATATGATTATTGTAAAAATTATATCCTTAATAAATGTTTATATGAATGTAACTCATTTCTTATTTCAGATTGTGATATTAAATTTATCTTTTTTCTGCATAAATAACAAAGCGCAATACACGTAAAATTACAAATATGCATAAATCGGCATAAATTTATACTTATTTGTTCACTATACAGAATATTTTGTTATTTATATCAATTCGCATTAGAATAATTTTTCGAATATGTATAGCTAATAATTGAAAGAAAAAATATTTTTTTAAAGAAATATCCTTCTTTTATCATTTATAATACATATCACAAATTTATGATATATTTGCAAAACAAAATATCCTTTATTAATCCTTATTATCGACAAAAACAATTGACCACACCTGCGTATTCATCATATTCAGAGTTGTCCATATTCGATAGTAAATGAAGACTGACATATTATTTCTCTTTTTCGTCTAATCGCCCTTACTTTTTAAAAAAAGATAATAAAAGATAATTGTAAGTTCATGACAAAACTTTTGAAAGCAATAAGTATAAGATGCAAAAGTATAGGATCTCATAAATATATTAGAGATATATTACAATTGGCCTATCCTTTTAATTCTAACGAGTCTAACTATTAGAAGTTTTTGATCAAGTAAATGAATTCATAGTTTTTCTCTATTTCTCTAACTTCACGTTTATAAATTTCTAAATGAGCCAAATGTTCCTTCGTGTTTTGCTCTTTATTATTAATTTATTCTCTCTTCTGCTTTTTGTCGAAGCGCATCTTTTTCCAGACTGTCTTTTCCTTGAATTTTACGAAACCTAAACATTAAGGGAATAATACAATAGTGCAAAAAATGAACGCCTATACAGCGTCTCGACAAGTAGTTTTACGAACGATGCATTAGTAATAATGCATTGTTATAGCAACGTGAAAAAAACACTGAATAATAAGACGATAAGGTAAAGAGATATTACGAAGATTAAATGAAACATTTCAGTCATCAAACAGACATATTTCAGTTATAATGCGAATATTAGCGTTTTGCGGTGAAATGTGCAATTGACGTATTATAAATGAAATAAAATCGACATGTCATTTAACATCAAATGAGTATTGAATTTATTAAAAGGAGGAAGAAGAACGAAAAAATAATTGAAAAGAATATATATTGTGTATATAACGAAACGATCTAAATATTATATAAAACATATTAAAATAGATCGACAATAATATTTAATTTAAAAATATATGTGAGAAAGTTGTATGAAGCACAAAGAGGATTGGAATATTATTGAAAAGGTAAATAGTTTATTTACAATACACTAGAACAATACACAAGCGCGCGCAATGCGCGCACTATTCTTCAATTTTATAAAAAAAAGAATGATAAAGTTTGTTTAAACTTAATTAATATTTTCTGACAGAAATAAGCTGATTAAAGAGTAAATTTGTTAAATAAATTTAAAAAAAGAATATGTTATAAAAATTAAATAATAATGTTATAAATAATATGTTATATTAATCGAGGAATGGCGCGCGCTTGTGTTGTTCTAATTTAAACAAACTTTATATTATATAAAAGCAAGACAAGCGAGCGCTAAGCTCGCGCCATTCTTCGATTTTGTAGATAAAAGAATGATATTTTTATATAAAGTTTGTTTAAACTTCATTAATATTTTTTGATAGAAATCAGCTGATTAAAGCGTTAATTTGTTAATTAAATCTTAAAAAAATAGTATGTAATAAGAATTATAAAATAATATGTTTTAAATAAAATGTTATAGTACTTTAAACTCAATTAATATTTCTTGACAAAAATCAGCTGAAAATAGTGCGCCGTTAGGGGTCAGCGGCTTTAAAATTATAATTTTCAATATTTTAAAACGAGCCA
This sequence comes from Prenolepis imparis, assembly GCF_030444845.1. NCBI lineage: Eukaryota > Metazoa > Arthropoda > Insecta > Hymenoptera > Formicidae > Prenolepis > Prenolepis imparis. Next base: position 9,394,939 of record NW_028141171.1, on the reverse strand, counting down.
TAAATTAATCTCTTAAATATTTCAACATTACATTGTTTGCACAATATGATGGTACCATCAGCATACCAGCCTACAAACTTTTTGATCTAATATACGTAAAATGAATCCGCGCCGTATGGGGTGCGAGGTTTAAAAATTTTAATTTTCAATTGTTTAAAGCGAGCCAAAAATTAATTTATTATATATTTTAAAAGTACATTGTCTGCACATTATGATGGTACCATCAGCATACTAGCGTACAAACTTTTTGATCTAATATACGTAATATAATTGTGCGCCGTATGGGATCCGCGGTTAACAAATTTTAATTTTCAATTGTTTAAAGCGGGCCAAAAATTAATCTATTATATATTTTAACAGTACTAGAACACTAAAAAGCGCGCGCTTCGCGCGCCATTTATATCCTTCAACTATACAATATAAGCTGCGATCGAGAATGTGCTACTAATATGGAAAAAAGATAGAATGATGTTTCGAATTAATCCTAGCGCATTCTCGATCCACAGCTTGTACGTTAATTACATATTATACAACAATTATAATATTTATCTTCTCATCTTTTGGTACCACGCAGACACCAGCGTACAAATATTTTAATATGATAAACATAAAATAAGGATGCGTCGCATAGAGTCAGCGGCAAAAAAGTATCCAATTCTAATATTTTAAGACGAGCCAAAAATTCATCGATGATACATTTTAATAGTACATTGATTATAGAATCATTTGGTACCAAACAGACACCAGCCTACAAATTTTTTAATATGATATACATAAAATAAGGATGCGTCGCATAGGGTCAGCAGCAAAAAAGTATAAATTTCTAATATTTTAAGACGAGCCAAAAATTAATCGATTATCCATTTTAATAGTCCATTGATTACAGAATCTTTTGGTTCCAAGCAGACACCAGCGTACAAACTTTTTCATTTGATATTCATATAATAAGGATGCGTCGCATAGGATCAGCGGCAAAAAAGTATTAGTTTCTAATATTTTAAGACGAGCCAAAAATTCATCGATTATGCATTTTAATGGTCCATTGATTACAGAATCTTTTGGTATCAAGCAGACACCAGCGTACAAACTTTTTCATTTGATATTCATAAAATGAGGATGCGTCGCATAGAGTCAGCGGCAAAAAAGTATCAGTTTCTAATATTTTAAGACGAGCCAAAAATTCATCGATTATGCATTTTAATAGTCCATTAATTACAGAATCTTTTGGTTCCAAGCAGACACCAGCGTACAAACTTTTTCATTTGATATACATAAAATAAGGATGCGTCGCTTAGGGTCAGCGACAAAAAAGTATCAATTTCTAATATTTTAAGACGAGCCAAAAATTCATCGATTATACATTTTAATAGTACATTAATTACAGAATCTTTTGGTACCAAGCAGACACCAGCGTACAAACTTTTTCATTTGATATTCATAAAATAAGGATGCGTCGCATAGGGTCAGCGACAAAAAAGTATTAGTTTTTAATATTTTAAGACGAGCCAAAAATTCATCGATTATACATTTTAATAGTCCATTGATTAGAGAATCTTTTGGTACCAAGCAGACACCAGCGTACAAACTTTTTCATTTAATATACATATAATAAGGATGCGTCGCATAGGGTCAGCGGCAAAAAAGTATCAGTTTCTAATATTTTAAGACGAGCCAAAAATTCATCGATTATGCATTTTAATAGTCCATTGATTACAGAATCTTTTGGTATCAAGCAGACACCAGCGTACAAACTTTTTCATTTGATATTCATAAAATAAGGATGCGTCGCATAGGGTCAGCGGCAAAAAGTATTAGTTTCTAATATTTTAAGACGAGCCAAAAATTAATCGATTATCCATTTTAATAGTCCATTGATTACAGAATCTTTTGGTTCCAAGCAGACACCAGCGTACAAACTTTTTCATTTGATATTCACATAATAAGGATGCGTCGCATAGGATCAGCGGCAAAAAAGTATTAGTTTCTAATATTTTAAGACGAGCCAAAAATTCATCGATTATGCATTTTAATGGTCCATTGATTACAGAATCTTTTGGTATCAAGCAGACACCAGCGTACAAACTTTTTCATTTGATATTCATAAAATGAGGATGCGTCGCATAGAGTCAGCGGCAAAAAAGTATCAGTTTCTAATATTTTAAGACGAGCCAAAAATTCATCGATTATGCATTTTAATAGTCCATTGATTACAGAATCTTTTGGTTCCAAGCAGACACCAGCGTACAAACTTTTTCATTTGATATACATAAAATAATGATGCGTCGCTTAGGGTCAGCGACAAAAAAGGATCAATTTCTAATATTTTAAGACGAGCCAAAAATTCATCGATTATACATTTTAATAGTACATTAATTACAGAATCTTTTGGTACCAAGCAGACACCAGCGTACAAACTATTTCATTTGATATTCATAAAATAAGGATGCGTCGCATAAAGTAAGCGACAAAAAAGTATCAGTTTCTAATATTTTAAGACGAGCCAAAAATTCATCGATTATGCATTTTAATAGTCCATTGATTACAGAATCTTTTGGTACCAAGCAGACACCAGCGTACAAACTTTTTCATTTGATATTCATAAAATAAGGATGCGTCGCATAGGGTCAGCGGCAAAAAAGTATTAGTTTCTAATATTTTAAGACGAGCCAAAAATTAATCGATTATACATTTTAATAGTCCATTGATTACAGAATCTTTTGGTTCCAAGCAGACACCAGCGTACAAACTTTTTCATTTGATATTCATAAAATAAGGATGCGTCGCATAGGGTCAGCGACAAAAAAGTATTAGTTTTTAATATTTTAAGACGAGCCAAAAATTCATCGATTATACATTTTAATAGTCCATTGATTAGAGAATCTTTTGGTACCAAGCTGACACCAGCGTACAAACTTTTTCATTTAATATACATATAATAAGGATGCGTCGCATAGGGTCAGCGGCAAAAAAGTATCAGTTTCTAATATTTTAAGACGAGCCAAAAATTCATCGATTATACATTTTAATAGTCCATTGATTACAGAATCTTTTGGTACCAAGCAGACACCAGCGTACAAACTTTTTCATTTGATATTCATAAAATAAGGATGCGTCGCATAGGGTCAGCGGCAAAAAAGTATTAGTTTCTAATATTTTAAGACGAGCCAAAAATTAATCGATTATCCATTTTAATAGTCCATTGATTACAGAATCTTTTGGTTCCAAGCAGACACCAGCGTACAAACTTTTTCATTTGATATTCATATAATAAGGATGCGTCGCATAGGATCAGCGGCAAAAAAGTATTAGTTTCTAATATTTTAAGACGAGCCAAAAATTCATCGATTATGCATTTTAATGGTCCATTGATTACAGAATCTTTTGGTATCAAGCAGACACCAGCGTAGAAACTTTTTCATTTGATATTCATAAAATGAGGATGCGTCGCATAGAGTCAGCGGCAAAAAAGTATCAGTTTCTAATATTTTAAGACGAGCCAAAAATTCATCGATTATGCATTTTAATAGTCCATTGATTACAGAATCTTTTGGTTCCAAGCAGACACCAGCGTACAAACTTTTTCATTTGATATACATAAAATAAGGATGCGTCGCTTAGGGTCAGCGACAAAAAAGTATCAATTTCTAATATTTTAAGACGAGCCAAAAATTCATCGATTATACATTTTAATAGTCCATTGATTAGAGAATCTTTTGGTACCAAGCAGACACCAGCGTACAAACTTTTTCATTTAATATACATATAATAAGGATGCGTCGCATAGGGTCAGCGGCAAAAAAGTATCAGTTTCTAATATTTTAAGACGAGCCAAAAATTCATCGATTATGCATTTTAATAGTCCATTGATTACAGAATCTTTTGGTTCCAAGCAGACACCAGCGTACAAATTTTTTCATTTGATGTACATAAAATAAGGATTCGTCGCTTCGGGTCCGCGACAAAAAAGTATCAATTTCTAAAATTTTAAGACGAGCCAAAAATTCATCGATTATACATTCTAATAGTACATTAATTACAGAATCTTTTGGTACCAAGCAGACACCAGCGTACAAACTTTTTCATTTGATATTCATAAAATAAGGATGCGTCGCATAGGGTCAGCGGCAAAAAAGTATCAGGTTCTAATATTTTAAGACGAGCCAAAAATTAATCGATTATATATTTTAATAGTACATTGATTACAGAATCTTTTGGTACCAACCAGACACCAGCGTACAAATTTTTTAATACGATAAACATAAAATAAGGATGCGTCGCACAGGGTCTGCGTTAAAAAAGTATCAATTTCTAATATTTTAAGACGAGCCAAAAATTCATCGATTATATATTTTAATAGTACATTTATTACAGAATTATTTGGTACCAAATAGACACCAGCGTACAAATTTTTTAACTTGATAAACATAAAATAAGGTTGCGTCGCATAGGGTCAGCGGTAAAAAAGTATCGATTTCTAATATTTTAAGACGAGCCAAAAATTCATCGATTATACATTTTAATAGTACATTGATTACAGAATCTTTTGGTACCAAGCAGACACCAGCGTACAAATTTTTTAATACGATAAACATAAAATAAGAATGCGTCGCACAGGGTCCGCGTCAAAAAAGTATCGATTTCTAATATTTTAAGCCGAGCCAAAAATTCATCGATTATACATTTTAATAGTACATTTATTACAGAATCATTTGGTACCAAATAGACACCAGCGTACAATTCTTTTAACTTGATAAACATATAATAAGGTTGCGTCGCATAGAGTCAGCGGTAAAAAAGTATCGATTTCTAATATTTTAAGACGAGCCAAAAATTCATCGATTATACATTTTAATAGTACATTGATTATAGAATCATTTGGTACCAAACAGACACCAGCGTACAAATTTTTTAATATGATATACATAAAATGAGGTTGCGTCGCATAGGGTCAGCAGCAAAAAAGTATACATTTCTAATATTTTAAGACGAGCCAAAAATTCATCGATTATACATTTTAATAGTACATTGATTACAGAATCTTTTGGTTCCATGCAGACATCAGCGTACAAATTTTTTAATACGATAAACATAAAATAAGGATGCGTCGCACAAAGTCCGCGTCAAAAAAGTATCGATTTCTAATATTTTAAGCCGAGCCAAAAATTCATCGATTATACATTTTAATAGTACATTTATTACAGAATCATTTGGTACCCAATAGACACCAGCGTACAATTCTTTTAACTTGATAAACATAAAATAAGGTTGCGTCGCATAGAGTCAGCGGTAAAAAAGTATCGATTTCTAATATTTTAAGACGAGCCAAAAATTCATCGATTATACATTTTAATAGTACATTGATTACAGAATCTTTTGGTTCCATGCAGACATCATCGTACAAATTTTTTAATATGATATACATAAAATAAGGATACGTCGTATAGGGTCAGCAGCAAAAAAGTATTAATTTCTAATATTTTAAGACGAGCCAAAAATTCATCGATTATACATTTTAATAGTACATTGATTACAGAATCTTTTGGTACCATGCAGACACCAGCGTACAAATTTTTTAACTTGATATATATAAAACAAGGTTGCGTCGCATAGTGTCAGCGGGAAAAAATTATCGATTTCTAATATTTTAAGACGAGCCAAAAATTCATTGATTATACATTTTAATAGTACATTGATTACAGAATCTTTTGGTTCCATGCAGACATCATCGTACAAATTTTTTAATATGATATACATAAAATAAGGATACGTCGTATAGGGTCAGCAGCAAAAAAGTATTAATTTCTAATATTTTAAGACGAGCCAAAAATTCATCGATTATACATTTTAATAGTACATTGATTACAGAATCTTTTGGTACCATGCAGACACCAGCGTACAAATTTTTTAACTTGATATATATAAAACAAGGTTGCGTCGCATAGTGTCAGCGGGAAAAAATTATCGATTTCTAATATTTTAAGACGAGCCAAAAATTCATTGATTATACATTTTAATAGTACATTTATTACAGAATCATTTGGTACCAAACAGACACCAGCGTACAAATTTTTTAACTTGATAAACATAAAATAATGATGCGTCGCACAGGGTCCGCGTCAAAAAAGTATGAATTTCTAATATTTTAAGACGAGCCAAAAATTCATCGATTATACATTTTAATAGTACATTGATTACAGAATCATTTGGTACCAAACAGACACCAGCGTACAAATGTTTTAACTTGATATACATAGAATAAGGTTGCGTCGCATAGGGTCAACTGTAAAAAAGTATCGATTTCTAATATTTTAAGGCGAACCAAAAATTTATCGTATATATATTTCAATAGTGTATTGTTCGCAGATTATCATTGTACCATAAGCATACCAGCGTACTACCTTTTTGGACTAATATACGTTGTATAAATCTGCGCCGTATGGGATTTGCGGATTAAAAATTTTAATTTTCGATATTTCAAAACGTGCAAAAAATTAATCTTGTATGCATTTTAACAATACATTGTCTGCACATTATTACGAATTATGCGTGACTGCATGCATATATCGCGGTAATATATGTCGAAACTCATTTCTACTGCGCATTCGGAATTCGAACTATATCAAGTTTATCGAAAAGTGTCGGACGAAATATATTTGTGACTCTAATTAAGAAAATAATTTTTGTTTTAAAAATTATATCTACGAAACCTTAATTTTAAATTTGTATTCATATCTCACTTCTATTCTTAACTTAATAAATATACTACTTCTTAATTAAATAAATATATTAGAAAATATTAATATAGTAAGGTATTTAAATTTTAAAATAGTAATATGTTATAAAAATTAAAATAGCAATATATTGTAAATAATATGTTGTAATATCTTATCCTCGATTAATATTTTTGTTACAGAAATCAGCTGATTAAAACGTTAATTTGCTAATTAATTTTTAAAATAAGAATATGTTATAACATTTAAAATAATATGTTTTAAATAATGTAATATATAATTCCTTAAACTCGATTAATATTTATAACAGCTATCAGCTGATTTCTGTCAAAAAATATTAATCGAGTTTAAGGAATTATATATTATTTTAATTTTTATAACATATTTTTATTTTAAAATTTAATTGGCAATGTAATGCTTTAATCATCTGATTTCTGTAAAAAAATATTAATGAAGTTTAAACAAACTTTATATAAATACATCATACTTTTTTTAATAAAATCGAGGAATGGCATAACGCGCGCTTGTGTTATTCTAGTCTTTTTCTAAAAAAGACATATTAAGTCGATTCTCCCAAGTATTGTTGCCTCTTTTCCGCAAAAATATTAATCAAAATTTAAAGTATTATAACATATTATTTAAAACATGTCATTATTTTATTTAATTTTATTTTGGACTAACTGTCAAACTGCTAACTGCTAACCCTCACGATGACAGCCTCTTCATGCTACAAATATAACACATAAGGCGAATGTCAAAAATATTAATCAAGTATTATAACATATTATTTAAAACATATTATTATTTTATTTTATTTTATTTTGGTCTAACTGTCAAACTGCTAACTGCTAACCCTCGTGATGACAGCCTTTCGATGCTACGAATATAACACAACGCGAATCGACAGAGAGCCAATCAGCATCGCGGAAAAGCGACAACAATGTCAATAACATGCCTTTTTTAGAAAGGGGACATTGTCTGCACATTATGATGGTACCATCAGCATATCAGCCTACAAACTTTTTGATGTAATATACGTAAAATGAATCCGCGCCGCATGGAATCCGCGGTTTAAAACTTTTAATTTTCAATTGTTTAAAGCGAGCCAAAAATTAATCTATTATATATTTTAACAGTACATTGTCTGCACATTATGATGGTACCAACAGCATACCAGCCTACAAACTTTTTGATCTATTATACGTATAATGAATCCGCGCCGTATGGGGTCCGCGGTTTAAAAATTTTAATTTTCAATATTTTAAAACGCGCCAAAAATTAATCTTTTATATATTTTAACTGTACATTGTGTGCACATTTTGATGGTACCATCAGCATATCAGCCTACGAACTTTTTGATCTAATATACGTAAAAAGAATCCGCGCCTTATGGGGTCCGCAGTTTAAAAATTTTAATTTTCAATTGTTTAAAGCGAGCCAAAAATTAATCTATTATATATTTTAACTGTACATTGTGTGCACATTTTGATGGTACCATCAGCATACCAGCCTACAAACTTTTTGATCTAATATACGTAAAATGAATTCGCGCCGTATGAAGTCCGCGGTTTAAAAATTTTAATTTTCAATTGTTTAAAGCGAGCCAAAAATTAATCTATTATATATTTTAACAGTACATTGTCGGGATATTATGATGGTACCATTAGCATACCAGCGTACAAACTGTTTGATCTAATATACGTAATATAATTGTGCGCCGTATGGGATCCGCGGTTAAAAAATTTTAATTTTCAATTGTTTAAAGCGAGCCAAAAATTAATCTATTATATATTTTGACAGTACATTGTCTGCACATTATGATGGTACCATCAGCATACCAGCCTACAAACTTTTTGATGTAATATACGTAAAATGAAACCGCGCCGCATGGAATCCGCAGTTTAAAAATTTTAATTTTCAATTGTTTAAAGCGAGCCAAAAATTAATCTATTATATATTTTAACAGTACATTGTCTGCACATTATGATGGTACCATCAGCATACCAGCCTACAAACTTTTAGTATTTTTACAGAAATCAGCTGATTAAAACGTTAATTTGCTAATTATGTTTTAAAATAAAATCGCAATCATTCTTAATGTTGTGATTATCTCGATTATCAAAAGATTCTTGTAGAAAATTCTTTTTATTCTTCACACTTTATGTTAAAGATCTAAATACTAATAACATTTATTATTTTAGATACTAAATTTTTATGCATTCATAATTAATTAATATATATTTTTTTATTAATATATATTTACATAAAAATATGTGAATTAATTATGCAATGCATAAAAATTAATTCTTCAAATATTTAACAGAGAACAAAAGAAATAGAATTTTCTACAAGAATCTTTCGATCAAAATATCTGCGCTTCCATTAAATTCGCTCGTCTGTATACGTCCGTCACGCTGCGCGTTTCGCGCGAGACTAATCGTCAATCTCGCAATCGCAATATCGCAATATCGCAATATCTCAAGAATCAGTCTCGCTCGAGACGCGCAGCGTGGTAGACGTATAGTCTGCGCTGGGCGATACCGCTGCTCAGAGTCTCGCGTGAGATGTGCAGCGTGGGGGATAAAGTATTATAACATATTACTTACAACATATTACTGTTTTAATTTATATTATAACATATATTACTATGCAATTTAATTAGCAAATTAACGCTTTATTAATATTTTTTGACAAAAATTAGCTGACTAAAGCGTTAATTTGATAATTAAATTGCATAGTAATAATAATAATATGTTATAAAAATTAAAACAGTAATATGTTGTAAGTAATATTACTTATAATACTTTAAACTTGAATAATATTTTTTGTGACAAAAATCAACTGATAACTGTTAAATTATGTTATAAAAATATGTTATATATGAAATATTCTATAAAAATTAAAATAATAATAAATTTTATATAATATATGTTATTACAATACTATATTAATATTTTTGACAGTTAACAGCTGATTTCTGTCAAAAAATATGAATCGCGAAAAAGGCATTAGGTATTATTATTAATATTATTTAAAACATTACTATCTTAATATTTTTAATATAATTATTATTTCAAAATTTAATTAGCAAATTGCTGCTATATTGATATTTCTTGACAGAAATCAGCTGATTAAAGCGTTAATTTGCTAATTAAATTTTAACATTTTGATCGATGATTTAGTCAAGAAATATATTAATAATGCGTCAAATTATGAAATTTTAATTTGCTGTTGATTAGTATAATTTTCGTGTGCTGTGTGTGTGTGTAATCTCATATGGTATTGCGAATGGCGCGGCGCATGCATATATGTATACACATACAAGGCGCGGTTAAATGCCCATGTGTTGATAGTTGATAATGCGTCAGGCGTCATAAGAGAAGGCGTCAGGTATCGGTTGACAGTTCGCGTTCGCGGCGAGACGTTAGGGCCACGTAAGGTGAAGCTGCCTGATTTCCGTTGTCACGTATTAACGTGGAATTAAACAGTGGCATCCGAACACTCATATCAGTTAGATGACGGCGCGGCGCCGTGAGTTGACAGGTCATGGGGGTCTGTTTCGCCCACTGCTTAGCGAAAATCACAGACTCCGTGTCGTACAGGTTAGAATTGGATTAGATTTGACACAGAGATACGATTACCAGAACATGTACTGATGGACAATTTTTTTGTTCAATATATACTGAGAAAAGATCTTTATATTTTAATTTTTAAATATGCCCGATATATAGCTAAATAAACACGTCGATGACTCATTGTCAGTACTATAGTTGTATGATTCATAGTTGGGTTGGTACACAACTCTCAATGAAGTTATTAATATTGCGAATGAATGAAAAGTTGTAGGAGATATATCGAATCTTTTGCTCTAGTAGTTTTGCTCTAGTAGTATTCATCTTCATCACTAATTTGTCGTAGATTATAATTAAGTATATTTATCAAACCAATATATAAACTGATATTTTGTTCTTTTAATATTTTCTTGGCCTTTTTTGTACGTTGCAGATTCTATCAAAGACATACCAGAATGCCTTTTCAAGAAGAAGAACAAGCTGAGGTACATATTGAAATTTCCTTTTACCATACTATTGATATGAGTAATTTTGATGCTATCGTTTATGCTTATAGTTCATGGATGCCGAAGAACATGAAGACCAAACTAAAAAATCAAAAAGGTATAAAAATCAATTTTAACTTTAATTATAATTAAAAATTGATGATATTAATGTTGTACTTATTTATCATGCTTACTGGATATAGCCTGTTATCATTTCTCTCTTTAAAAAGATTTAAGGTAAAGGCATGTATATATTTTATATTTCATTTATTGTTAGTATATTTAAAGATAATATTATAAAATATGGGGGTTATATTCCAAAGTTGCATGAACTGGCAATACCGTACAATAAATATGACAAAAAGCAAGTCAGTACCTGTTTTATAAACTTTCAGAATTCTATATTTTCATTTAGAATTCATGGAATAATTTTGGGAAAATATATTTATCACTTCCACTTTGCAACAAATTTGTTAATTTATGCAATAAAATATTTGAATTATAGAAAAAGCACGGGGTTCCAGTGACTTTAGAATTATTGGAAGACGGAGGATGGACACGAGGTGGTAATAAGTATACCAGATTGAGTTCTAGAAATGTTTCTACGAGGTATATTATATTATTCCTTAATTCTGATAACGTGCGCGCGCATTTGCAAAGATAAATGTCATGAAATCTAATTATACAATTATTTTTAGCTCTGGACTAGATACATCACTTCAAATTCTCAATGCAAAAACATTAATGAAACAACAAATTTATGTTTCTTCTACTCCGGGATCGTCGCTCGATCTTGAATGGGAACACGAAGGTAATCAAATCATTACATCATTTTTCTAAATCTTACAATACATAAATTGTATTTGTGCAGGATTGTCTCTACCAATCATGAATAATGAGAATGAAAATACAGAGAATTCTTTAACACAAACATCGGTTAACAATAGTCAACCATCTAGCTTGACAGCATCTCCGTGGTCCAGAGTTTCAAGCCCGAATAGTTTAGAGTGGGATCCAGTGGAACCAGATGTGGTATGTGTCGATATAGAGACTGAACAGCTTCTAACTGAGATAGAAAGATTAACAGATAGAGCTCTAAAAGAAACTGCTGAATGGACTAACACTCATACTAGCTGATAAACGATTTCATTATATAATTAACGGAATTGTTTGTATTTTTGTATTATAAAAATTCATTATAAAGTTAAAATAGATGCCCTGTACTTTCAAAAAATACAAAGAGATATTATTTCGATATTACTATTCTTGAAACAATATAACTGCGTTTATATTGTTTTAAAAATATGTATTTTTTGTACAACTTAGAATATATATATTGAGCACATAAAAATCTAACAAAGAGGATACCTGTGTTGTGCATAGCGTATCTTATAGTAATCTGTAACGTGGAAAAAGAAATTATGTCAAATTATCAAATCAAGGAAATCTTTTCACAATATACGCATATGTACGGTACTTATATACATAAATAAAAGATATATTTCTTGTTTCTAATTTAAACGTAAAATATTTGCTTGCTTAAATGGAATTGAAGTTTAGCATGAACTTTAAAACCATTAACGTTTTTATTTTCGCTATTAACTTACACACAGCTTCCATATGACAATAAATTATTTACAAATAAAATGTGCCACAATAAATTTTCTTTAAATTTTCTTAATATATCTGCACTTAAAATGATTTGTTTTGATATGAAATAATATATATGAAAGTAATATAAGTTGCTTATATATATATATAAATTACATGCAATATATGTACAAAAGATTCTATTATAGCATATTTTCTATGTAATTTTCAAGCTATTGTAAAAGGGTATTGAATCAATTTAAAACATATATACAGTTTAAAGTATACACACACCAACAAATAAAATAATTAAAAAATAGCAAATGTACAAAAAAATCAATTTCCAATAAGGAATTATTTTATTGTAATGGAAAGAGCACGTGTAAAACTATCTAAAACATAAATTAAGTATTACATAGGCTATAGAAGCACGTACGCGGATTTCGGTGCGTTGATTCCAACGAAAATTAAGTTTTCGTTGGAATCAAATCTATCTAAAACAATTAAACGGTAAATGTAGAATGCCTTAATATAGATAATAAAGATTGTGAAGTTTGTTATAGTTTATGACTGTGTTACTTATATATTTTTAATGCACACATTACTATATACATATATATAATTTTTTTTATCTATTGTGCAACATATACATGACCTAAATGTGACTCACGCAGATTTAAGAAATACTTTTTTTTTCAAATTTTTGGGCGCTAAGAATAAATATTCTTTAATCTAAAAAAATTCATATCAATTCAAAGTATAGAGAAATGTTTAATGAGTGGAATTGAGAAATATTATTATACATGAACTGTAATGAATGTTAAGAAGTAATATGTTTATATATGCTTTAATAAATAATTACTTTATTATATTTTTCTATGTACATACAAAAAATCAATTTAGACAATATCCTGCTCTAAATCCTCTTCCTCTAACAGATTATATTATACATTAAATTTTATTACAGTGTGGCTATACACATATGAAAAGTGTACGAAAGCTATAGAATTACACATATATCTCTGTATAGCTTATATGTTTATTACAAAATATTATCATATTAGGCTATTGCACAATATAATTTACCGATAAAAATAATATACTGATTTTAATTATATGAATATATTTTATTTATATGTAGGCAGCACAAAAAGATATTCAAAGATAATAATTATTACAAAATTAACAAAGGATTTATTATTGACAACTAATATATAATATTAAAATCTCGAATTAGTCGCCATTTAATATAGTATGTGTATAATGTTGTTCATAGTTTTTTTTTCAATACTACAATTAAACAAAAGCGACTAGTAAATATACTAATTCAACAATATTAACTGAAAAATTTATCTCTATTCTAGCAAAAGTAAAATACTCACGGATTTATAAGATAAATATGAGTGCAGTTCTACAAGAACACAAAATATAGCGATATGTATTAATATATATTAATGCATACTTTCGTCGTGTATTATATACGCGTTTTTATGAAAATCAGATAGTTTGCATTACATATGAATCTGATTGTGTTTTGTCTTAACAATCTATAAAACATGTATAAAATTTACTTTATTTTCATGACATATTAAACGAGAAATAATCGTCGTAAGATTAACAGAATAATCGCGGATACTAATGAGGCGATAAGAATACTCCAAAATAAATCGTTTGAAGAGGACATTGTCTCTACGCGATTTAGAATAATATCAGGTTGTTGACGGTCTACATTTTCTGCCGAAAACATTTCCACGTTACGGTGCCGCATTTCGCTTTCGGGTGAACTTTCCGTATTATCCGCAAAGGATACATCTGACGTAGGTGAGTCATCGGCCTATAATAACATTTTTTTATTTATTTATTTAAGTATTTGCATTAAAATACGACTTTTTAAATTACACAATAATTAAATGTATACATGTTTAGAATATTACTTCCATTATAAATTTCATAATTATTTACCTTTAGGGCAATTGTATTTAGCATAGTTTGCTCTTCCTCAGTAATAGGTTTTTTAACCGAGTTCTTGGACAACAAGTTTACAACCTTTCCACATGTATCACATTGCCAGTTCAATGATCTGGAATGCAACAATCAATCATAAATAAGAATATGATTTTTCACGACGTTATAATCATTAATCATGTATAATATAAATACTTTTTCGCAAGCTTTTGTCGTTCCTCAGTACTATAATCTAACGCTCCAATGGTGCCGCTTCCTGGTGTAGGCATGAAAGCTATCAGAGCCAACAGCGCTGTTCTAATACTCCATGATGGTTGCCACGTTTCAGGATGGTGGCCAGAAATACTCAGACATATTTTCTTGTTTGTTTCAAAACGTCCATTTGGCTAAGTCAAAAGAACATGTAACATTGTTATGATGTAATCTATATACCGTAGCATAATCTATATATTGTATATAGTCCCTGATACATCTACTTACTGTCAACAAAATGATATTTGGTGGTTTCATAGGGTACTCTGGTGGTAGTAAGATCCTCCCATGATAAATACCACCCTCAAAGTCTGTGGATGGTGGTCCTTGCACCGTAAAATGCCATTCAAATAGATTATCCTCAAGAGGAGATGCGTAATACTCTTCGGTAGCTTCGTGCAATTCCTGCGCCTCTCTCATTAATCTTTTCACAGCTGAAACATATAATAATACATTGATTTTTGTAATATTTAAGATGTCGTTTTATGCATTTGCGTTATTTCGTGCTACCTAATGCCAATATATGGAGATGTTCTTCCACTGACATTTGACATTTATGTATGTACGTACTTTACATAGCATGAAATAATGCAAATGTATAGAAAAAAATGTGTTTAAAAAACCAACGATATAAAACTTAGCCTTGAATATTGGCAACTAATGACCGAACCACGTATGTGTGACACCTTCGTATACATTTAACGTTTAAAGTTGCGCAAACGATGTTTGACACGTCAAAACAATTAAAATATACCGGCGCAATTAGCATATCGATATACATTGACTCACCTGGGCTCTTCGCGTTGTACTTTCCTTCGAATGACATTTTCGCATACGGTGGCTTTTCCTCGGCTCTTTCTAGCTCTGGATCTCGATACTTTTCCTTCTGTCCGCTTCCTCGAAGCGCAGGTTAAATGTCGAAATGGAGAAAATACAACAACGCCGGACGACAAAGCGCGCACCGACACTTTCTCTCTCTCTCTCTACGCGCTGATCCACGAACAGCTGATCACGCGAATGTTTCTCGTTCACATATTTATGTCGGCGTCGTTGCGATATCTCCGAAATGATTTTCGGCGTTGAGGCTCGAAAAAGAAGCTTGCCTTCGTCGTCGAGTCCTCGCGCGTCCGCCGCGAAATATGACGTTAACTCGCAGTCACACTCGCGTTTATCGTTTGCCCCCCCCCCCCCTCACCCCCCGCCAAGGTTTGAGGCCCCTTGAATCCCGCAACCTTGTGCGCCAGAGAGGAAAGAAATCGTCAATGAATCTGAATAAATTCCTCGCGACCAATTCCTTCTCCGTCCTTCATACTGGCCGAAATGCGATGATGCTCGGTGATTTTATTCACTTTTCTGGTTACGAATGATGAATAATAAATACATCGAATGAGGTAATAAAAAAAAACTGACGTTAAAAGCAATAAGATTTATTAATAGAAACAGGATCAATTTTGGAAAAAAAACGTGCGATTGATAGTTCTTATCGAAAACCTACGTTATTTACTTGTATTTTTGAGAATTTGCATCGATAGACATAATACGTTACGTCATCAGAATTATACGAGTTTTGCAAATATATATAGCAATAATATATTATTTTTGTTTTTTTATATAATACTTGAGATACGCGTAGATATCATATCTGGTTTTTATGTTTCGCACGTTATTTATCTAGATAAATGTCTTATTAAGCGATATCGTCTTCAATTTTTATACTTAAATATATAAATATGCTATATATTATTCTAGCTCTAAAGAGATTTCAAACGTTATGCTTTACAAATAAAAATAACAAAAATAACAACAATATGTCAAATAATATATTACACGCAAATTTTTGATGTTGTTTTATTTAAATTCTAAATTTATTATATATTTTTATTTTTGTATCCTGAATTCATATTTCTATAATATTTTTTTTACACACATTAAATAAACATTCATCTGTACGTTTAATTTTCGGCAAACAAAAGTATTTCGATTTATTTCTGTAAATAACGATATATAGAGATATTTCCATAACAAAATTTTATTTTAATAATATTATTTCCCATAATGGCAAATAATTACAATATTATAATTATAATATTTTAATATTTCATAACATTTTTGTGAAAAATACTCAACGAGTGTTTGAAGAGAGGAACAACATACACACACGTGATACGAGTTTTCGTGGAAATTATAGACTTTATTTTTAGAATATTCTAAATATCATAAAACAACGTAAACATTCACAACAGATGGGAATAGGGTGTTATTTATATAATAGTAATAATAATGTCATTATGTGTTACCGTAATAATTAATCGTTATGAATATATCGTCTCTCATGACGTATTTATATAATTATATGTATAAGTAAGATTTTCTCTTTTATTTATTTATGTAATAATTACTCATTTGGGTATCCTCTCCACACGACAATGATAATTATAATAGTGAAGACGATATCAATAATGATAAGAATTGTGTAACGTTAACCATAATAATAATGATAATAATAATAGTACCAATGGGTCTATATACGTGTCATGTACATGTATATATAAACAAATATAATATATATATATATATATATATATATATATATATATGTATATGCTCTTATTCTCTTAAGAAAGGGATAGAGTCACAATGGCGCTAAACAATAATGTGTATGCGATCTCGCTTATTTTGTCGTTCTCCTCGGGATCAGAGAGAGTTCTCACTTCTATAAAGTATTTTAGCCAAAGATCTTAGGAGTAAGTCTCGTAATAATAAGTAGATAATAGTAAACGCACGTATATATATGTACAGTTCTTTTTTTCTTTATCGTTGAATGCCATTCTTCTTGAATGCCGCGAGTATATCAGAGTAATAAGCCCGATTATATGGCTGTCGCATATGATGCCGATTTCGCCCGATGGATGTGCTCCAAGGATATCCACATCCCCTTGTCTTTTCGTTAATGTCTTTTTTTAATGATTTTTTAGTATCGTTGTGACGAAGAAAAGGTACCTTTTCTCTCTCGCGTATGAAAAAGCGCACGCTTTTTTTTAGAAAACAAAGTCCGACGCATCCAAATTTCTAAGTTTCTCGTGGAATGTTGCGAGTATAATTAATTTTGATACTTACCAAGGAAAATTTATTAAAGAAACTCCTCTATTTTATAAAATGGTAATATAGAAAGACATTTAGCAAATTGTGATAGAAATAATTCTTTCAGAGAGATGCGCGACTTCTCTTTAAAAGCTCATCGCGTTTTGATATCGTTTTAATCAGTTATATAAGTTGTCGACTTATCCGCGACAAATCTAATTATTTTCTCGAGTCTAATGAACCTTCGCGAAAATGATGAAGTATATACGATCCAGCTTTCGTCACTTGGACCATTTCAATCCATTATATTTTCCGTTCTATTATTTTTGTTCTCGGGAGGACACATCACATCCACCGGGCGACGCTCGCGTGAAAGGAACGAGAGAAACAGAGTCTAGGACTACAAATCTTTTTTTTCTTTTTTGGTTTGGAAAAGTAGTTAAAATCGCAATCTCCGATGTGCATTTTCTTTTCTCCTCAATTGCGGCCCGTTCATTAAATCCTGGGCCGCACATTTCGCGCGTGTCGCGCGCGCAATTCGGGAATTATTTATTATGTTAAAAACGCCAAACACACGATGCTGGCAGAGCGTAGAAAATAGATCTAATTAAACGACACACTATACAGGTACAATTATTAAATAGGGAAATGTGTGACCACGCCCATGTGCTTGCAGACTTCGCCGCGAGAAAATATATCAATAAATGGATTATACAAATGAAGAAACATCAAAGGTATTTTCTATGTTCGCGAAATATAAGGGATCTATCGAATAGAAATACGTTAACTGCGACATAAATGTATCTACAAGACCGACCCTTTTCTCTTCATTTCCTGGGACAATGGTTTTTCTTTTTTTTTTAGTCGTTCGTTAAAAGAGAGAGCATTAAGGTAATCTATCTCTTCCGCGCATCATTTGCAAAAAACAATCGTGCAAGTGATACGCAGGCGAACGTTGCACGCCTTAAACCTTAAACAATTGGGCCCACGACGCGTTCGTACGATGCAGGCCCGTTGTACCAATGTCAGTTAGCGTATTATTATATAAAGACTGCGATTAAAATAACTGATTGTGGGAGATTCTTTTCGTCTACGTTATTTTATTGCTCGCTCGATCGGGATATCGCTGCTCCAACGACGACGACAATTAATTATTCTTGCGAAGATCGAGTCTCGTTCTTCTGTGTACCTAATCGTAGCGAACGAAAGAAGCGAGTGAATGTCTAATAAAAAAATCGCTAACCCGAGGTAGCCAACTCGTGTAGTGCAACTGACCCCTCCGTACATACGCTTTCTTATCACGCGCCCTTAAAACCACGATATGTACATACGGTTCAGCGATTTAGCTAGCCGCAGATCGCAAGCCGTTAGTAACAAGCAGCCAATGACATTTAACGATAGTTACAAAACAATCGTAACAGTACGATATAATATACTATATAGATATATATATACATACGCACAACGGGCATGTGTATGTACACATACATATATACACTGTATTCTCTCACTGCCCTTATAGCGATTAGTACACGATAATAATCAGTCGTAACAGGTACATAAAATTGTTTCTCGGTGAACTCGATTAGTTGCGTTCGATGCGACTCGAAAGAGGAAAGTTTCTCCGAAAATTTTTTCCTTCTCGCGGTATCTCGCTGATGAAAGAGGAAAAAGGGAAGAAAATGAGATCTTGGAGGTAAGAGTATGTAGAAGAAGCACGTGGTTTCGGCAATAGCAAGAACGTTTTCATGTTAAGGCGTGTGATAAGATACAGCAGGACGCGAAAAATGCAAATTACACAATGTAAATCATCCTGCTGCTTTAGAGTATAAAAAAATTCTTAATTATATCCGGATGTATACAATTATAAAAATTAATTACAGAATGCAGATATACCTTCGAATTTGTATAATTTCTGCGATAACAAAAATTATCTCGTTGTTAAACTCGAATCTCGACAAGGTCTTTGCTTATCACACACCCTAGAACATCTTACTAAACGCGAGAGACCATAGATACATAATAAAAGTACACCATCGCGAGTTTGCGTTTAGAACGCAACGTAGCCACAGAAGAATCACACACAGCACTTTAATTATTTCGCTTAGCACATAAAAAGAAAAAAAAAAAAAAAAAGAAAAGGAAAAATAGCGAATCTTGCTGTACGAAGGTGCAAGCTTCTCCCCTGAAAAACGTTTTCGAGCAAAATTAAGCGATTCTATTACTAATGAACTCTCAGTAATGAGACGTGTCGCTCGAACGATTTACTTATACATAGGTATGTCGCGTGTGAAGAAATGAGATTGTACGCGAGAAATATATAGACAATACAAGCTCTGTGTATATCTACTTCACCTTTGAGGAATTTAAAGTCGGTATTTTTTTCTAGGTAAAAAATACTATTGATTTTCATTTTTCATACTATTTATAAATGTTGAAATCTTACTTTTTTTCAGCCCCGTTAAAATAAGATCCATTTGAGCAGAAATGAGTCATGTTTCAGTCGCTTTTAAATAAAAAACCATCTATACTTCGACATGTAATATTGCTTTTGAAAGAGAACCGACCCGAAATCGCACAATAAATTCGTAAGTGAAATTTGTCATCGCAAAACACTGCATACATGTATCGCATATATTAACATTGTACACCTATTTTTCTCGCGTACATATTATGTATAAGACCCGAAATTCGCGTTCTACATACATTATGGTAATACTATGGCATGTATTATTTGCACGTCTATGAAAAGTAGGACACGTATATTCGTCACGACGCTGTATTTCCAAATGAATGAAACGGGATGTCTTCGTGTCGATGGTATGATCGCATGCTGTCAGGTCGTTCTGTGCAGGAATAAATAATCGAACCGAGAGATTTAAGTGATATAGAGTCACA
The DNA here is from genome assembly GCF_030444845.1 of Prenolepis imparis. Lineage (NCBI taxonomy): Eukaryota > Metazoa > Arthropoda > Insecta > Hymenoptera > Formicidae > Prenolepis > Prenolepis imparis. The sequence goes on along the minus strand of NW_028141171.1, from coordinate 9,374,365 downwards.
GCTCCCAATATAAAATAATTCGTTTTGATCGCAATAACTCTACAATCTACGAGATTCTGCTATGTTACAGAGAAAGCGCGAGAAGTTTCTTCGTCACGCTACAATATATAACCGAGGAAGACCTTTTCTTCGAAAGAAAGAACGAGATGAATGTGTGATTCACACAGACTAATCGAATTGGATTAAATGTTTTTCATAAAAAAAAAAAAAAACAATGTCGAAGGTGCGTTTATTCGAGTATAGTAGAGTGCGAATCAAAGCGTAAGTTGATTGAAAACGATTGGAAATATCTAAACAAGGCACAAGACTGTTATTCGAAAAATGGATGGTCCGTGAAAGTTTCATGCATGCAAAAGGGAAGTCTTTTTAAATCTATATATATTCTCCGCGTTGTTATTTTCCTCGTAATAATATCTCCGTAGGATAGATCACTTCTACAACCAAAGATAGACGGGAACGACTTGTGTGAATCGCGTTCTGTATCATCATTATCGTGTCATCCTCGTCTTATCGTAGCTCAAGCGACAATTAGAATGTGAGTATCAACGCATATTGCGCTTATATATTATTATAATTTGACCCGCGTGCCATTCCATTTTGAGATGAATCGCGCTCTTCGTGTTTCGTGATAGCCGTAATTAACGATAGTAGGTAGGATGATGATGGCAATAATATAATAATTAAATGAATAATAATTATCGTAATAATAACGCGATGTTTGTTAATATCAGATAATCAACATTGTAATGTATATGTATACACGTCTGTATACAGGGTATCCCGGAATTATCGAGACTCCTCATCCAGAAAATCTTTGGTCGATTTAGATTCGCTTTTTTTCGTTATAAAACAGAAGTGTTATGACATTGACGCTTTGCGAATTACTAAGCGATTGAAAGTGAAGAGATTTGAAAATTTTCATCAAAGAAAAATTGCGAGAAGGAATTCTTAGATGAAAAGGGGAATGACGATAGTTCCGAGGCATCCTGTATATATGTAGTGTTCCTTTTTATGTATATATGTATATTTATATATATTCATATTTATAATTATATAATATGTATTATTTATAATCGTGTGTGTATATTATATTATATATTTCATTATTATTTAACACATTCTTTTGTACAAGTAAATTAATTAAGAATAAGTACAACTTTTTTTTTGGTAGCAAAGAGAGATAGAATTATTATTCACTGTATATTTTATATCGTAGTGAGAAGAGAGAGAGATATATATCTTATATTTCATTTATATTATAATATTCCTTCATTACCTTTATTATGTTTCAGACCGTAATGCTGACCCATTCGGCTTCCGGAGAGATGCTTTTCTGTCTCGAATCTCTCTCTTATCTTTTTCTCCCTTTTCCGATACCCGAGATATGATTAGGCTCGCGATCTTCCGCGCTGCTCGTCGACGCTATAAAATTCAGCCACGCGAAGCTCGCTAAAGCGCGACGTCTCGATTTTCTAGAGAAGAGGTAGAAAAAACAGCGAAAACACGACGATAAAATCCCGCGACACGATCGCGCGAGCGATTATTATTACTATATAAATATTACACGAGAGACGAGAGTAAGCCGCCCTCGATTCTGATTATATCCTTCGTGACGTCACGCGCGAGAGCGCGATATGAGCGCGCGACAGCGCGAACGATCGAAGCGGAAGCGTCTCGACGATCGCATTTGTTTTTTTTTTCCTTTTTTTTTACACGATTATTCTAACCTCGTAGAATCGTTTCTTATATATCCGAAATAAGTAACTCGCAAAAATGTAATTACCACCACGAAACTTCCGGCACTTCGTCATTTTTGCAATACGATTCTCAGATATTTGTCGTCTCACGCTCGGCCGTTCTGTTCCGTTTGTCGCCTGTTGTCGGCGAGGATCCACCTATGACTTCTTATTACGACGAGAGCCGGAGCGCACACGTTCAACATAAGAATAGAACAAACGATTTTTTTTGTTGCATGCGCGATGCAGAGTGCTGGCTTCTTTAAAACGCGTGGTCCTCTTTCTCTAACTCGTACTAGCTCGCGTAATTTCTTCAGCACCATTATGACCTACTATCGGATTTTAATTCCGCGCCTATTGGCCGAGTTCACGCCCGGATGGCGTATTACGATCGCTCTCTATCGGGCGCATATATATATCCGCAATCACTCTTCAATTTACACGGCTCTTTGCTCTTTCTAGCAAATCTTGTGCGACTAGTCGGGGCAAGAGATATGCATCACATGTCTAAACCGAGTGTACACGTGTCGTATGTACATGTAATATGCGTTATGGATTTTTTTCTCGTTCATACGATCGAGCCACTTCCGAGAGATTCTTGGCGTCTCGTCAGAGCGTACTGCTATATCCAAAAATGTGTCTCGTTTTTGACATACGAAGTTTTTTTATATCCACTCATCTATGATATCACAAAATATATGTAACGAAACGGAAGTTCATAGAGATCACACGTAACAAAGACAATATATTCGAGTCCGATGTACTATATATGTTATGTAATTAATTATACGCGAGAGAGATTCTTGATATCCTAATTGATGGCGTTTAACAAAATACGCGATGATCGATATCGCGATTGAGACCAACTAAATCCTGATGATCGTTATTCAATGTAACGCGATTCATCATGAGATATAACTTAAGATAATAGATAACGAATATCTTGCGTGTTCCTTCAATACGAGATACGTGCTGTGCGCAATTCCAGAAAATTGGGACACAACGAAAACGAGATATATATTTTCTTCCATTATTGCACGAGAATGAATTCGAATGAATCCTCGGGGCAGAACGGCCAAGATAGATTATGCTCGTAATGACTGTAATTGGAAACGATGCGCGCGCTCGACGTACATTTCTTTCGCGCGTAATTATATCGCACGCGCGGCAGCGAAAAACACGATATTCGGATTACAATAATGAATAATTAATAATAATAATGATCATAATAATAATAATTAATTATAATATATAATATATATATGTATAATATTTATAATATTTATGTATATTAAATAAATTCTCCGATATTATATATATATGTATATGTTTATATATATATATAATTTATGACTTAACCCTAAGCTTAGCTCGACTTAAGATTTAATAAGTAACCCCACCCCGTAGTGCGGGGGATGCGTCATCCAGGGCGGACACATCTTAAGAACCTAGTAAAATCCTAAAACCGGAAGCTCCGCCGTGACGACAGGCCAGCTGCCTCTTTTGTTTCTTTGGCGGAGACCGCTCATCCTCGTTCTCTCTCTCTTTTTTATCGTTCTCTGCCTCTCATTCTCTCTCTTTCACACTGTACGATATCTCTCATTAGACAAACGTAACCGCGCGCGCGGGCTCTGTTCGTTCCATCTCTCTTTCTCGTTTTTCCGCGTTCTTCGGAGAAAGGAAAGAGAGAAATGACACCCGGGAGAGGAAAGGGAATATACTCTCTCGTGCATGAACGTTCAATACGAGGTCGATTCGTAAACGGATCTATCTATAAGATATATCGTTCGAAGGTTTCGCTCCTCGTCGATTCGTGCAGACGCGCACGTATGTACATCGAGTAGATTAGCCGTGAGAAACACGCGGATAATGAATATTAATTAGTGGAAAGAGAGAAAGAGAAAGAGCGAAAGGTAGAGAAAGCGAGAACGAGGAGAAAAGAGAACAAGAAGATATAATCGCATGAACGATCGAGAAAGAGAAAGAAAGAGATTGGAGAACGTCATGCGCGCGCGGTTCATTGCAGAAGGGATTATATCGCTAACATTCTCGTTTCTTTTTAATTCGCGCGTATATAGTACGCAAAAAAAAAAAAAAAAAAAAAAAACAGGCAGATCCTCGAAGAAGAGAAGTCCCGCTGAAACGCCTGATCGGACGTTTTCCGATGATGATGCGGTTCCTTTTACTCGGCTGACTTGCTTTCTTTCGCTGCGCGCGCACCAGGATCCGATGACAATGCTCGTTGGAAACTGCATCGACGAGAAACCGCATGTATCTGTCTATCCGTCCGTTCCTGATCTTCCTTCTTGCGACGGCTTCTTTTGACACCTCGATGGACAGCGCACTAGTTGTAACAACCGGGGGAGGGAAGGGAGAGACGAGCAATGGTTTGCAAATGTTCGGTGGTGACGGCGATAACGCCAGGATCTTAGGACTCGTCCACGCCATCTAAAAAAATTCACCATTCACATTAATGAATTTACATCAAGCTTACAATTGTCTTCGATATTTTCATATAAAATGCTATTCTATTCCAAAATTCGTATTAGTTTTTTCTTATATATAGGCTTGAATATCATATAGTAGTACAAATATAAGGTAACACATATCTAGATTGTTGTAGATCAAACTTATGTCATAATTAGTAGGTTTTCGTACGCAATGGTTCCTCGTAGCGAAAATATTGAAATTGTTAAGAATGTTTTTAACTGGTACATGAATAAATCAATATTTTCTAGAGATGATTGTCCGAGCGTTAAATATCTCCGTAAAATTGACCAGAGAACAGAGGCGTAAGCGCGGGCTTCTCCTCGGTCTCTCGGCATTTAGAAGATCTGCGGATGAGTTGGACGCGTACCTTGATTGGACGAGTGTGGGGCTCACGATTGCGGTTGCGGCGTGTTGTGGTCCCGCTTGTCTCCCGCAGGAGGCGGCGGCTTTGTCACGGGTTTCTCCTCGTTGACCGGCGTAGGTGGTGCGTCCTTCCTCGGTGGCATTCTTTCGTTAATGGCGTCCAAGCCTTTGGCCTCGGCGAACGAGGTAATTTTGTGATTCGGCGAGAAGCCTTGGAGAGCTGGATATAAGATGCGTGAAAAAGAAAAAAATGTACAATATCTGAGGAATTTTTCGAAAGCGAAGAGACGGCTAAGAGTCTCTCAAATATCTTAAGACACCATCCATTGTCCGTGAATAACGATAATCGCAGAGCTCCTCTGTGTTCCGCCTTTTTTAACGTGATGCTTTATAAGAATAGCTCATCGCGCTCTTAAAATTTGGATGCTAAATTGCGATTTTTCTCAATGGCGTTATCAAAACTCGATATCTCATAAATTTTCTTACCGTTTTTCAGAGAAGTCTTGCCGCCAGATAATGCACCAAGCGGTAAAGCTCCAGTCGGCGTCAAACCCTTCAACTGCAGCACGCTCTCGCTTTCCTCTCTGTGAAATGCAAGAATTGAAATTTCATTATAATACTAAGAATATTATATTATATTCTTTTTTTATATTAATTATATATGATAATAATTATATATTATAAAGAGAATCTCTGTTATAGAATAATGTCGTGATTGCAAGCAGATTTTTAATTCGTACAAAAAAATCTGTCTTTATAATTTTAGAATTCTAGATTAAGCAATATTATTCGCGCTGAAACAGCGTTCTTTTACATATTAAAATGGATATTTTTTTTATATATCTAAAGGAGGATTATTCCATTACATTCACTAACCTCAGGACGGAGAAGACACGTGCCATTTTACCGATGGCTCTAATCTTGTTTCTGATGACTTCTTTACGTAGATTAGCTGCTGCACCTATAAATACCAGAGACACATCTTATGGCATTCGCATGATAATGAAATATCAGCATCTAGATCATCCGGTGACGAAGATCAACGTAGCGAAAACCTATATCAGTATATAGGATATTCTTTTGTGGCTCAACAATTTATGATCAATTTTTTAAATAAAAAATTGATCGTTAATTAAGAATAAAAGAGTAAAGAGACAATTAAATTACCATAAATTGATAATCGTTACGCTACAAAAAAAATAAGAGAGCTATTGTACAAGTTTTAAAAGACACTTTCATGCCAACATTAATCGATCTGTTTACTACAATGCGCTTTAATTAAGATGACTCGATACAGTTTCATCACGTCGTCGTCGTCACCGATTTGCCTCGCGGCGTTTTTTTCGTCGCCGCGTTTGCAAATCACTTGCGATGATTCTTCTCCTCGGGGTCGCGCGTTATTAACTACACGTTATCCATACTACAGAGAGAGAGAGAGAGAGCTTACCGGGGGTATTATTATACGTTATTAATAATCACTCGTTATTCTCATCTGGTCACGCCAAGACAACAATGCCAAACTACAGGCAAGAAGTCTGCGCGCACGTCATCGTGTAAAGCGAGTAATAAAAAAGAGAAAAAAATTGCGCGTGACATTCGTCGCGTTCGCAAAGAGAGGAAACGTATTCTTCGCGACAAGAAAAAAAAGGAACGTGTTAATTCATCGACACTCGCGAGAGAAAAAAACAGAACCAGCGCGAAGAATACGTATTACGATTGCGAACGCGCGTGCACTAAAAGCAACTGCGTAAAAAATGTGCGTAAATATAGCGTGTAAATTTCTCGCAAAAACATACTACAACGTGTGTATGTGTGTGTGTGTATTTAGACGTATATATCAAGAATAAATTCGAGATGCGAGAGAAAAAGAAGCATGCACATGCTGAATAAGCGGCGAGAAACGTACGCACCATCGGTCACTATAATACAAACTCTTATCGTTTACCACTTCCCCTTTGGCAATCGCTTGCTACTTCGAGGCTCATTGCCAGCGTGAAGGAGTTGCAAACGCGAAAATCATCTATCTCCCGACGATCCCGGCTAAATTAACACGAGTTTATGCGGCTCCGATGTTGCTGTACCAGGCGACTCGCAATCTTACTTTAATCCCTACGATATTTCCGTCCCTTATCCCGTCGCCCACCCACGTCTTCCCGGACTCCTCATCGAGCAAGCAAGAGTTGGGAGTGACGCGGAATGGTGAGACTCCTTTGGAAATTCGCGTTAAAACGTTTACGCGATATTTGGCGAAAGTTATGGTTATTTTTGCGCGGCAACTCCTTCGCACCGAGCTGTCGGTTCATCTATGTTTGTTCGTTAATTAACACAGCGGTCGAGCTTGTCGCTCGATCGATTGTACACGGTACCTTGAGAGGAACGAGGAGAGATTCCTTCGTTCGTAGCACCGCTAAAATCTTCCGTTAGCGAGAGAGAAGTGCAAAGGAGACAGAATTTTCTACTTCTTTTTTTTTTCTTGCGTGTATGTGTCAGAGCACTAAAGTAGCATACTCTTGGAACGCGTTAAAAAAAATTCGTCAAAGCTGCGGCGGAGCTCGAATCGAGAAAATAAATGCGGTACTTCTATATATGCAGGTCTACATGTTATTATTTTGCTCCTAATCGTGCTCGTTTTTATCCCGTAATGCGTGAATTCCATCTCGTTCGTCTCGTTTCGTTCTAGCATTCGATATTCCCGAATTAAATTCCGAACGTGTTGGAACAAAATATCGCGTTTCGCGTCGACGAAACACGTCGAAGTGTTCGGTTCCGGCTTCCTAATGATTTACGGCCCAGATCTGCGATCCTTAGACCGCTGTCACGATAACGTATCGCGTGATTTGTCAGTCCGCAGAGGGGACAAACAAAATTGCAAACTTTCCTGTCGCTCTCTCGCGAATCTTTCTGACCGTACGATGGGGCATTTTGTTTTCGGAAATAGCGGACCGTCCGCGGATCGATGGATGTCACGAGGGGACACAAAGATTACCGAGAGAAAGATAGGCGAAGGGAGAAGGTCTCATCGAGATTCGAAATTGGCACACGTTATGTTTTGCCAATCAATCAATCGATTCCTCAAATAAACTATATATCTCCGAACTTGTTAAGGATCGTTACGCATCGCTCAATTACGCTCAATTACGCAACGGATCAATTAAACGACACCGCGTACACTTTCCATAATTAACCGAGATTATTGCGAAATTAGACAGCGAGGCCCGGCGGCCAATTTATCGGCAATTATTCGACGATATATCGCACAGGTGTGTTAGGCGGCATTTCAATCTCGCGTAATCCGAAATTTCGCAGTTGGAGACTTTCCCCTCGCGGTTATGAGAGATTTTACCTATATGTATACGTGTTATATGGAACGAGAAACATCGCGCGAACTGGAGAACCAGAATATCGAGCTTAAACCGTAATTTTCTCGTAAGGAGATTATTTTCGCCGACGAGAGTTTATTATACGAAATGTTACTACGTATATATATATACGATTTGCGCATAAATCCGCGGGAATGGAGCGCGAGGCAATCAACGCGACGAGGAAAACGACTTTCTACATCTTTGCTCGTGGCAAGCGGGGCGATTCGGTCGAAAATGCCTGTTCCCGTCGCCCGGAAGATCGATAAAGTCGAGCATGTCAAATATTAGGCGCTCGACCTTCGAAGCGAAGAGCGCAATTTCGCGGATCGTCGAATCCCGTGGCAGATCATCCGAAATACGACTAGTAATTTGGAGAAAATTACATATTCGCGGCGACACTCGGGGATTTGCGTCGCTGTCGTTCCTACGTATAAGAAAAAAAAAGAGAGAAAAAATCACTGAAGACGAAAGGAAAAAAAATGAGAGAAATTTCCGACGTAAATTCGCCGGAGATATGTTCGACAGGCTCGTTCTCTTCGATCGAACCGCGATCATCATCGATCATCGGACACAGATCCTGAAACAACGACCTCCTTGCGCTTAACAAACGAGAGGATGCGGCACATACAATGACGTCAACTACAAACTTGTACAACAGATCAAGCCTTTTTTTTGCTCTCTATACATTTATGTGTCAGCGCACGGTTACGCACACGTAACTTGTCGCAACGGCGTCGAAATAGCGCTCGAAATAGCGAGAATCATGACGCAAATGTGTAATATATCCACAAACACGCACATTTGCTCGTAATAGCGGTTGATATAATAATAATAATGATAACAATAATATTCGTAATTATAATATTTTTTAATAATAATAATAATAATAATAATTCGGAAATATATACTTTTCAGAGAGAAGAGTGGAATATTTCGCGTTCAATGAAAATAAATGTACAAAGTAGATTAACGTACCTCCGATATCAAAGAGTGCGATATGAAAGTGATATGAAATAACAGCGAGCTTTCAAGAGAGAGCTTATGCCAATTTTGATAATTCTAATTACACACATGTCACATAATATCATCCAATTTGGAATATTCACGAATATACATGTATTTATACACGCGGAGTTAAATGACGAATTATTTGATATTCTAACAAATATTTTCTTTACTTCCCGTCGTTGAAGAGTAGAATATCGGTATGCAATATTGCAGAGAGAATTTACCTGCACATAAGAATTATAATAATATGCGCGATTAAGATTTGCGTCGATTCTATAAACGGAGGAGAGATGCACCGCGATGATGATCCATATGTAATGATCATCTGTAACGCGATCCGATGTTATTTTCGATGGACCGAGAATGCACGCCGTTGCGACAGTTGTCTACCGAGCTAACATTTATCAAAACGCAGTCGAGCCTGGCACCGAGTTTTCAGCATGCGAAGACCCGTCGTACATTTACGAGATTATGAGATTCCTCATCATCTCCTACATTAATCTTAATACAACACTCGTCTTTTACAAATGAAGATATATCTATTAATTTTCGGGATAAAAAGAATTTAATCTCGGAACGTGTTGATGAAATATTGCAATTTCAAAGCACTTTCAAATATGCTACGCTTCATTGATATTAAAATAAAATAATGGCAATATAATTTTATATTTCAATCTAATGATAATTTTGATATTAATTTTTTTTGTAAAATAAAATAAAAAACCGTTTTCTGTCAAAATCGTCTTCCATGCGATTTTCGCCGACCTGATTCGATAGGACGCGTTTGCCTTTTTGTAAACCTGTGCTCAAAACATTATTAGCGCAGGGCTGCTAAGTGCTCTATCGGGTTTCCCAAAAGCAGTTTTAGAAGCCGCAACTACTCCTTCGAACCGACTCGCAAAAAGACAGGTAACAATTGTCGTTTCTGGCTTTTGCAATTGCTCTCTCGATATCTATATCGCGACACGTGTAATAATAATCGTTATCTCGCTATAACGCTAATCTCCCGTGTAATATTACCAGATGGGCGATCAAGTCGGCTCGAAGTATCGAACGATATTCTCCGAATACAGGTCGTACATATCGCTCACTTTTGCAACGATGGGTCTTCGACATTGGTCTAGTCATAGGCGCCGCCGCGTAACAACCTCGAACAAGATCCCCACGTCCTTTTTACGAAAAGGATGCGACGCCTATGTCTCGTTATGTGGACCGTTCATCGTGAATAGAAAGGATTGTATACCTATACCCAATGGTGAACATTTGACCCTCGACCTACTAGGCCAGAATCGAGAGAAAGAGACAAAGAAATATTTAATATATGCACGAGAGACTCCGAGGAATATTTTACAAAGTACCTTTAATTTATTTCTGATTTTAATTAAATACTAATTTTGTTCAATTGACAATTTTTTTTACGAGCGTTTCATGTTTTTTTTCTTCTCCCGACGAAAAATAGAGTCTCGCTCGAGTCGTCCAAATATAGACACAAGTGATCGAGGGTCAAACAACGACCGAGCAACGCGACTAATCGGGATAACCATTGGGTGCTAGACATATTTCTATTTGTATATTCTGAGTTCGAATCGCACACGTGGAAGACTTCAGCCGGGGAATTGAACGCCGTTGCGCTGATCAACTCGTAACCGAACTCGCTGATCCTTGCGAAATCCAACCCCTCGAACTTCTCGATCTCGCGCACCTTCCCTTCTCCCTTTATGGGAGAGGGGTCAGTCGTTAACGAGGTTTATCGCTCCCGTTAATGCGGATCGATTAATTCTCTCTCCGTGGGCTTGCGGAGAATTATCTCGCGTCTCGTAATTACGGGGGGAAGAGATCGAACGGGAAATTCACTTTCATATTAAAGTTACCACCGATGGAGAAGAGGAGGGAAGGAAAACGGCGTCGAGTCCCCGCGGCTTCGTCATTCACGGCCGAGAAATAGATAGATAGATAGATAGAGCAGAGATATAGTATGTGTATATAGGTCTTACTCGCACTTTCAACAGAAAATAACTCACCGTACGCGATGGTAGGTGGGGTCGGACCGGACCGTTGGGTTACCATCGGGTTACCAAGTGGCCATGGTGCGCCCATGGTTGGTTTTACCGATGGTTGAGCGTAGTGGACGTAAGTAAAAGGACAGAAGTAACCAACAATGTGAGAGCAGCGTCAAATGCGGCCGAAGAGAAGAGATAGAGAGTGGCGGAGATTGTGGTCGGTTCGTTCGGACGCAGCCCGTACGGGAAGACGTAGTTTTTTTTTTTTTTTTTTTTTTTTTTTTTTGGCAGTTTGCGGATGGTTGTTTGGTGTCGGTAGTAGTGGCAGTGGTGATGATGGTAGTGGTAGTTGGTGATGTGATAGTGGTGGCGAAGAGGTGGTTGTAGAATATGGCGCAAAGGAAACAACACATAGAACAGACAAGAAAAGACAAGTGTGCACAGCGTAAGTGGCATTCAATCAAGCAATGTGCGTTAGACGATTTCTATTGTCGTTAAATATTATCTTTTTCTTTTCCTCGGTTATCGGTTGTATGATTTTTTCCAGTGGCGGATTAAGCCAAAGAGAAGAGAAGAAGAGAAAGGGAGAGAGAGAGAGAGAGAGAGCTTTCTTGGAAAGCCTTTGTTAATTACCAAACAGTAATATTAATAAGATATTTTTAATATTCTTCAAAATACTTTTAAAATGTTTAATAAATTCCTTAAAAACCTCTTTCTTTCCCTTTATATATTTTTTTCTTTTTCTCTGGCTTAATCAGCTATTGAAGTCTCGAATCGGCAAAGTCGCTTGTTATACATCATAAGAATTATTATGAATGTACTGCCAATAAATTTCTACGCTAAATCTACAGCTGTTTATTACGAAAAAAAAGAACGACGGTACTTTTTCATAAGACTAATTACATGCTCCCGACTTGCTGCTCGCATGTAAAGACGAAACGAGTTTTCAGGAATCACGGACTGGACTGTCATATGAAATCATGAAATAAACTCATATTTTGAACCGGCGAGAAAGTTCCCTGGAGAAACTCACTTACATTATAATCACCATGACTATGACGAACGTAGGAAACATTTCGCATTAAAATTCATCGCAATAAAGCGGAACCCCGCTAGGAATACTCAGTATTTTACAAAAGCAGACTTGAATTAATAATAAAATATGCAAAAATCATTGCGCGAGAGCAACTTTGCCGATAATTTGAAATTCCCGTAAACGAGTACAAACGCGATTTCGCCGTCGAGGGCATGAGTATACTGTAAATATAAAGAAAATAGGTTGATTAGTGTGTGAGAAAGATGATTTTGGTCTGCGTCGAAACTGCCAGGTTTTAGGCGAGCGTACAACTGCTTGATTTGCGATAAAAAAATTAACTCATACATGGGAAGATATTTAACAAAAAAAAACAAAAAAAAAAAATGATTTTAGACAGCATAGTTTCACCAAGATATTCAGTTTCAACAATTTCAAAATTATTCGGAGATGGTATTTTTAAATCTCGTTTAAATTAAATGTACGATCACCTTCGGCAAAGTTCGACCATGTCAAAGATTACTTCGTCTTTGATTAAAAGTCCGTCTGAAAAAAATTTAACGAATAAATGATAGACATCTTATTTCAAATTTCCTTCCCGCGAGACAGAAGCTGAAAACGTTTGCTCGCCAAAACTCTGATAGAACGAAAAATATCGAGACACGAGTCTGGATATAGAACGAAAGTAATCTCGACATAATGCAGCGGTTACAATCGTACGTGAGATTATTATTGTGCGTGGCACAATCCCGATATAGAAGTTTCCTGGAGCACAATACTGTTTAAAAGAAAAAGAAGTCGATTAATAAATTTTCGCAGGATCGCTCGAGGATGCAGCCAACTCTCTGCAGTCATCCCCCGTCGAGCATTACGTTCCTTATCACATTTATTGTCACTGTAAGTTGGCGAGCGCGACCCTCTCGCGATCCGCGATGCAGATATTAGGTACTAGTTCGCTCGGTTAATCCTAGGAGACTAAGTATACACTAGCATGCGCAAATTAAACTGGTAATCAAAAGATATAACGTTCGGCGGCTGGCTGGAGACCGAGTTAAGTAAAGGATACACGTACTCAACATAACTCAAAGAGATAACTTAAGCATAAAGACGGTAACAAACGAGCAGACTCAGGGGTAAAGAGAAAGAGAGAAAAACAAAAAGATAGATAGAGAGAGAAAGAGAGAGAGAGAAATCAGAGTGACAGTGAAATGAGTGTGTATAGAGGGTGAGAGAAAGAGGGAGAAAACTAGAGAAGATAACTAACGCAGGAAGGAAAGAGAGAGAGAGAGAAAGAGAGAGTGAGAAAGAATTAATGTTCAACAACGGAATGACTTTTTCGTGAGTGGAAAAGTATGTCCAACAGAGCTTTTGCGCGACCGGTGCGTTGTGCATCGGCGTAGAGGCGCACGTGTCTCGCGAAATTTTTCTCGAAATCGTAGTGTTGGTGTCGAGAGAGTGAAGGAAGTCTCAGGTAGCAGGGAAAGGACAAGAAAAGCGGACAAAGACGACGGCGACAACGACGATATATCGAAGGGGTGCGACTGTCGCGGGATAAAGACAGGCCGGGAGAAATATTGCGATTCAATAGTTTGCTTATTCAAGATCCCGATGAAGCACAAAAATAATGTAATACAGAAGAAAGTAACCCTTCCTCGATTCGATGGAAACGCGATAATGCGGCAACGGGAATCATTCACCCTAGTTAATTACAAGGGAAACATTCGATAGGTTTTGATTAAGAAGTAATCTCCTCAAAATGAAAAATTATTTCGATCCTAAATTATTCGAAAGATGCGTGAAAATAAAATAAAATTTAGAGAAAATAAAATTTAACAAGAAAATTATTTAAAATTATATTGTAATCTTGGGCGTTAATCGAAATGAATCTCAGCGACGCGCGTGAATTTATTATCGCGACTTGAATTTTTATCGATCGCAGGAGTACCGGAAACAAGATGAAAAATAGCAGAATTTTACGTCGCTAGACTCGCGAGAGGAAAAACGGAAAATAGCGGACGATGTCGCGCAGCTGGTTCACCTGAGAAGGTGAAAAATGGCCTCGCGTGGACTTTTTTTTTCACGACAGAATCCGTTATAGTGCGACGTCGTTTCTACCTTTCTTCGCTTCCGAGAGGAGAGACACGAAGGGAGTTTCTCGAAAATATATTTAACATGGAAGAGATGTAACAGATACTTTGACAATGGAAAACCTATATGCGGAAATGCCTGTATCACGTAAAAATCTAACGACGAGCGACGTCAAGTTGCTCGTTGTGCTCCATGCATTCTTCGAATAGTAGCTTCATCTCATTCGAGCAAGCCAGATTGGCCTTCCTTATTCGATTCTTATATGCGACTCGAGAAAGATAAATGTGTTTGCGACGAGATGTAGTAGTCATCGCGAAAATCCTCCCTTGATAAATCGAGAGGGAAGTTTGCAACGAGGAAACACGTCGCATAAGAGAAGACGCGTGATTTGCAAAAAGCCATTATCCGGAGAAACTTGCTCCGAATTCTGACATTCCACCCTATTAATTAACGGGCCTCAATCTCAAACGTGAGAGAGCTGTTTTCCCGATCAATCGTTGGTGCTTCCCTCGTTCATCCTATCCTGCGAGAGGCTTTACATGTGCATCTCGGAATGCAGCCAGCGGTGCGGCAGGAATGAACGATTGACTCGGCTCGGGTGTATAGGACGAGCGGATAAGATGCCAATGGAACCGCGTTCGAATGGGGGGCCCCGGCTGGTTGATCGATGCTTCGTGGCCTTCCCTCGTTATCTCACAGAACTTGGTGCGTTCTATCGATCGGGTATACCTTCCCGGGCCGTACCGGAGCCTCCTCCGTAGCGACCGAAAGCCTCTTTCGCTCCGGATTTTCGCGGCAGAGAGAAAGAGAGAGAGAGAGAGAGAGAGAGAGAAAGAAGAGGGATGGATGACACGCTGTAGCGCGAAGATCCGAGTCCCTGTAGCTGACCGGAAATTGTCAAGAGAGAATCTTGTCGATCGCGCGTTAGTTAATTAAATACGATTATCGACAGTGATGGGCGGGCTCGAATTAAAACGCATCGATTTTTTTCGTACCTCACGATCGGTTGAGGAGAGTTAAGGAGCTTAGCAGCTCTTGAACAAGCGTTAAATGACAGACAGTTGTCGGGCTTCAATATCTGCCGATAATATAATAATTACTAGACTTTTTTCTTTTCATCTTCCATCGTTCTTTTATTCTTCCACAAAGAAATAGCCAATAAAAAAGAAACTGCGATAACTACAACTTCTCATAAAACAAAAAAAAAGTTTGAAAATTACAAAATAAACTCGAATTTTGTAACTTTGGGAATATTACTCTACACAGATACTAGAGACACGAATTTTAATACAAGCAAACTTTGGCAATGTATTGTTCCTCGTATTGGGGGCACGTATACGCCCTGTACGCTAGAAATTTGAATATGCATTTCAAGACAAACGGACGGCCGGTGAATATTGTTCCTCCGAACTGTTCGTAGATAGAGACAGAACCGAGATCGTGCTATCGGCGACCTCAGTCGACCGGAGAGAAATCTCTCGTGGATGTATTGGACCGGGGAAGGTCCGAGCGCGCGGCTGGTCGCGCTCGTAAAACCGGAAGCGTTGTTAGTGAAGCGTCCAGTGTTCGCTCGCTGGACGTTGTTAAGAGAAACGGGCAAGCGGCATACATATGCCCATATATGAACATATGCGCGCGCGCACACACATACCCACACACAAACACACACACACACACACACACACGCACACAGTAGAGAGCGAGATATCTAACGCTGCATCGTAAAGCGTGCAAATAAACTGAACTCAAACGAGCGAAACTCAAACGAGGTGGGGACACGAGGGCTGTTTTAGGAATTGCCAAGAGGGAGGAAGGATAGGAGGAGGAGAAGAGAGAGGATGGTTTAAGTCGTAAAACTGTGTCGCGAATGCCATAACGAATGCAATGCGGAAATTCGTCGGCTAAATCCTAGAATGAACGGAAGAGAGAGGAGCAAAGGAACGAGTAGGAAGGAGGGGACCAAGAGGGTTGAAGTGGCAGATACAGAGAGAGAAAGAGAATGAATGGTCGAATGGGATGTATATATATTCATCCGAACTTTCCCCGACTAATCCTCCGAGAGCTTTATGAAGCTCTTCTCGAGGCGAACATAAATTCACGCGGATCAGCTGTTATTGTAAGCGACGAGTCCTCCGAATCGCGAGATCATGTAGAGGAACAAGCATATTTCCCGTTGCGCGCATTTGCGTGACGTTATTTTGGATTCGAGAAAGAGAGCAGGTGCTCTCCAAGAAGAAAGTGTTCGCGGTCTTGCGCGATCCCCTCTTAGTTATGTTCTACGAAAACATCTCTCACTCCCCGTTCGATTCATCAATTATTTCCAATATAATAAATTCATATCGTTTTGAAAGGTCTCGAATTAGGAGAGGACAGATTCGTCGCATAATTCATGTACCTGTATATACATATCGTTGAACACAACGCGACTTGTTCCATCGTCGACGAGAAAAGCGCAAGAAGCAGGCGAAGAAGGCTCTTATATAATGAGATAGGTATAACAAAATATAGATTTTAAAAAATACAAAAAGAGAAAGGAGGGTGAGACTCAACATGATGATTAATTCAGCGTGTAAGTAGACAACGGAGATATGTGTGATATATATACGAAGGCGACGACGTGTAAACACAATAGAAATCAGTGTAAAAAAAAACGGACAAGGAAACGGAAGACAAGTGAGAACGAGGGGGAAGGGGGTGGCGTTCTCTGACAATTAATGGACGATTGTAATGTTATCTCAATCCAAAATCCGAAAACGGTTATAAAGAGCACGTTTAAAGGAAATAGAAGATGATGACGAAGATAGAAATATGTAAGTATATAGATATAGATAGAGATATATATGTATGTACAAGAACGAAAGAGAAATCAACTCAACAAACGAGAAAATAATATCTCGCGTGGAACCTTCGTGTCGACGTTGTTCTACTGGTAACATCATTCGCGCGCGAGCGTGAGCTTCGAATTACAGTCCCCCATTGGGGAATATCTAGTCGAACTAAAAGCATTTCTCTCCCCATATGTCTCTACGTGATGAAGGAAAAAAATATAGTTAGTTTGGAAGCGAGTGTGATCGAAATGATAATAATATAACATTTTATTATATTTATAACAATATCGCGACCGTAATATATATATTAATTTCATAGTGGAAAGCTTGATGTATATATAAAAAGAAAGAGATAAATAATATCAAAATCGATTACCGTCACATTATTATATGAAAAAAATTGTGCAGTGAGAAATTGCACAACGCTCCTTTACAGTATTATTACGCCATTATAATGAAATTGTGCATTAAGAAATTGCAACGTTTTTTCTACATTCTTCTACGTCTACGTCATTACAAAAAAATTGCACGAGTGTAACAACATGTTTACGGAATAAGAATGTATATATACACTCGCATCCTCCGGCAGAACAACGTCACGAAGCGCATCCGCGCGACGAAAGAAAAAAAAAACAGAAAAGACAAAAAACAAAAACGAAACCGAAACGCAAGAGAGAACACTGGCGTAGAGAGAGAGAGAGAGAAAAGAAAAAAAATATACGAAGAGTTAAGAGATATATTATATCACAAATATATCGCAATAAAAGAATTTGAGAAAAAAAAAGAGAAAAAAAAATAACTCTCGTTTGGATTACTCTTGGCACGCACGAAAAGAAGAAAAAATCTTGGCTCTTCAAGTAAGTCGTCGGCTCTCTCACGGGGACTTACCATTCTTTTTTTGGACAACGACTTTGGCTGCGACTTTACGGGGGTTGCCGAACAATCGGAGTTTTGAGTGGTAGTAGTAGAAGTAGTAGTAGAAGTAGTAGAGGTAGTAGTAGCATAGTGTCGTGCCGAGATAGGAGGAGTCCAAGGCCAGTGTGATTGATACAAATATAATAGAGAAGGAGTACGATAAAAGACAGTCAGTGCAACTTCGGGGCGGGGGTGGAAAAAGGGGGGCAATCGAGAGGGTTGATTGGGGGGGCAGGGGCGAGGGCTTGGGTGTTGTAGGCGGTGCGTATATGTCTCGCAATAATTAAAGAAGGCGAAACCAGGGTGATGAAAAGGAAAGAGGGGACCAAGGGACCGAGAGTGTCTTATTGATCGAAACGGGACGAGACTCTCTGCTTGGAATCTTTTTTTTTTTTTTCTCTTCGATCAAAACGACCTAGCCGCAATGGGAGAGATATTCTCGCGAGCGCGTTCTTTTAGGGCGCGATGCGAGAAGGGATGAAAAAAAGAGGGGCTGCTTGACTTTCTTTCGGAAACTGAACCCGGTCCGGTGGATGGATGCTATTACGACCCGTGGTCGTCCGATTGACGACAGAGTTGTATCGATTTGACCTTTCGACGTGCCGCAAATTGCGCGAACGAATTAGTCTGCGTTTCTTTTTTCGAACATACGTGACAAAGTGTAAAATTAATGGGCAATGACTATATTAATTCAACGTTCTGACGCAGTTCGATAAGTTGGAAAATGAATCATAAATTTTCGGGTAGACTCGTGACATTTATTAAAATTATAGATCGCAAAGAGTCGCAAAGCTCCATCCGTCGGTACCCGGAACTCTGGTCTTGACCTTCTTTCCGAAAGGGAGATAATAATACATACAAATGTGACATGTACAAAAAAAGAAAGTAAGAAAATAGGCCAGCGGGCGCGGGATGTGTGACACGTGAGAAAAATTGAAATTGACAATAGAATTCGGACAGTGGTAAAAGTCGATCGGAGCAAACGGTAATGAATGAAATCGATCTAGAGATATTCTCGAGAGTGACATCGAGAAATAATTAAAACGGAATTGAATAACGATCTGACCTCATCTTACCCGCTGCGATACATGCGTGAATTAAAAATGCGTAAGTGTGCAAGATGGCAAATGATATCTTCTCACGAGTACCATTAGAGTTTCGCGAATATACTATACCCATTTGAAGAGTATATTTAAATGTTCATAAAGCTCGAAAAATAGTCATACGTGCTTTGAGAAACAAGCAAGGGATTCGTGCCATCTCGAATGCCATCTTGAACCAAACGTATGGAAACAGGGTGAAGATGCTATGTAATGGATGCAGAAAATCAAAGACTACCGTGGGTGAAGATGTAAAAATTCAGGCTATGTGCCGTTGAGACACATCGTCGAATATGTATTACACACATATAGATACGTATAATCAGGGAGTAAAAAATAAAAATGCTAAAAAGAGAAGAAGAGATACGGAGAGAGAAAGAGAGAAAGAGAAGATGTAAGAGAAAAAACGAGAGAGAGAAAGAGAGAGAGAAAAGGAGAACCTCGTACCTCGAAAAATCGTAAGTATCATGAAACAGATGGTTCAAGGTAAAAAGAAAGAAACATATAATATACAAAAATATAGTATATATATAGTGTGTATATACATATATACACATACATATACATACATGTAGAGATCAGAAAGAAACGCGAATGTAGGTTCTTCTCCCGCGAGAAGGAAAACATGACGTCGCGGCCAAAGAGAAAGACGTAATAAAGACAAAAAAATTAATAAATAAAGAGAGACAAGAGAGAAAGAGAGAGATAGACGAGAAATTCGACATCGAGAGAAACTACTATGAAATAGCTATAAAAATTAATGATATAATCAATGAAGCTCTTAATCGTGTGACGTCTAGAAGAATCGAGCGGCGTTTCTTACCATCTGTCCGTGCAGCGAGTGAAAATGCAAACAGAAAAAGAATTCAAGATTTGTATCTGGAAGTTCTAAGAGTGAGAAATCGTGGTGGGGGGAAATGATAGAGATATTTCAACAGATCGACTACTCTTCGTCGGCGCGACGTACACATATATATATTTTTGGGGGCAAATCGCGCATCACTTTTGGGACGTCACTTTTTTTTTTCTTTTCAACTTCCGCTCGAAAAGGTGAATTTTTTAAGAGGTGCGCGAGCATTAGCAGAATCGTGTGAATCGAAGTGGTGTATACGAAAATACACAGTGTACGATGTACAATATGTAGAATTCACAGGTGCTGTCGTATCGATCGATTGGCGAAATAGAGAAATTGATCGGACGGCGGATCGATCGTGCGCGCGAAATTCTGCGCGCGGCGAACGTGAAATTCGTATATCGGTCTCTGAAAAACGAGGTCAAATATTAAATGATTAAATGAAAAATTAAAGGCGCGCGTATGTTCATTCCGGATTCGCGATTTCAATTTACATCGCCGCGTAGGTAGAAAAATGACAGCCGCACATGCGCGGTTTTTCGCGAAGACTCGCGTTCGCCGTTCGGTCCACCAATCTGGACGCACGCGTGCACGATCGATCTTTCGTTTCGGAGGAGAATGCGACGATTCGCGCGCGGAACAGGATGTCCCGATTCATTTTTCATCGTTAAACCGTCTCCAACTCTTTTCTATCAAGCTCGCGCGGCGGGACATGAGGGATGAATGCGCGCATTCTCCCCGGGTTGCAACGAAAGTGACGTGGCCTCTCTTAGATCATGTCGGAGCTCGTAAAAGATTCCAGATATATTAGCGGAATCTCTTCTACCCGTCTTATCGCGTTCGCCGGTTCGGCCCCGTCCTCCAAGTGACGGGATAAGATTGAAACGTGTCTCGCATCTCTCACCCGTTATTAGAGAGCGCATTTCCCGAGGAAAATAAATTTATCGAAGTTTAGAGATTTAATTCGAGAGATCTCGCGGATTGAAAACGCTACGGCAACAATTATGCTCCTCTTCCAACTGATTGTTTTCTTGTAATCGCGAGATTTTAAATAGAATGTCTGTCCAATGTTCTCAAGACGATCGAGAAATGAGATCGCGAAGTGTTTTTTTTTGTTTTTATCGTGAATTTAACGTCGTTGTATGATTGTGTGATTCTCATTTCGTATCTTTTTACAGGATTTTGATTAGGCAAATAAATCTCTCAGAACCAGACACGTTAAGGGTAGCACCGAATTAAGAGGGTACAAAAAAGACAAGGCTCTGATCACGATATAAGAGCGACCAGTCCGAGTGCCGAATTTTGCTCGAAATATCTGCAAAATAATAGTGTATACGGATTAAGGTGGAGAGAATGAGAGCTAAATGGTGGACATTACCTTCCTCGAGCCCCTCATCGCCGTCGCTCATCAACTCGTCGTCCGAGCAGATGTTCAGCACGTTCACTAACATTTCTGTGACTGTAAGGCAAAGCGAAAGATCGCCCCGTTAAATTCTGAACAAAGCATTTCTCAAATTAACAATTTTCTCTATTAGAAGAGAATACTCTATTTACCTCGAAACATTAAAATTAATTTTATCTCCCGCGTCTAAATTATTACATTTTAATTTTTGTAGACTTTTTAATTTTTGTAGACTTTTCTAAGAAACTTTCTAATCATCAGAGATATCGCTTTGCGAAAAAGAATATATATATATAAATTTTTTCGAAAGAAGTACAGAGATACACGGAAAACTCATTCGTCCCTTCTAGCGCAACTTACCTTTCTCGCCTACAAATGGCAGGGACCATGTGAAAACATCCATGAAATTGGGCAACCAGTACGGGTGTGGCGAACAATTGAACTGTCGAATGTTCATCACGTTGTTCTCGTACTTCAACACCGCCGCCTGCGGGCATCGAGTTTTTACGATTGCAGACCAATATGGTCCCACCAGCGGTCATATAAACGGACAATGCTCCGCATTTATGCGACCGTTAAATTAATATCGATCGCGGACAGCGGTCGCAGTTTCACGCAGACGCAAAACGGACAGACTTTTACCTTGTTGTTGTACACATCGAGATAGTTGGGCGCGCTGAAAATGGTGATAAGCGATGGGAAGCCCGTCGTCTGTGATTTTCGGTACATACGATATCCAGCGTCTTGAGCCTCGTGCGCCCTTATGATGCTGAGCAAATTGTTGTTCTGCAGAAAGTCGCAACACGCCGCGTAACTGCAAGCAGACATTATCCGATCGATCGAATTTAAATTTGGACAGGTTGATTATTATCAATGATCGCCGTAAAAGAATTTTCGAAATATGCACAAACACATTAATTTGGCTTTAATGTTAATGCACGTATTTTTTATCTATTCAGCGCGTATTTTAATAAGTAATATGGAAAATGCTATGGTTGCATAAATAAAGACCTGGCTTAAAAATTTTTAATCAGGTAAAATATAATTTTTTTAGACAAATTATTTTTAAAAAATCGTATAAAATAAATGTGTTTCATAAACATTATTATTGCGAGCAACAGATTATGAAAATTAATGAATATTTATTTCAGGAAACTATGCATCACAAAATCGCGACCTAAATTATGTCGTAATGCTGTTTTGGCACTCGCATCGAAAACAATTACTCGACTGCCAAATAATCAATCTTGATTTGCTGAGAATATATTGCAATCGGTGCAACATTGTTAATGCAATACATAATAAATCTGCAATTGTGTTGAAACGTTAGACGTTTAAGTTCTATTGTTCATTCATTTTCTGAAAACGTTTAAATTGCCAAATTCGCAATTAACGCGAGTTAGGTCCCGAATCTTTCACAAGGTGTACAGCTTTTAATCAACCGCGAACATTAAATGACAAATGGTCGTGCGAGTTCGCATAAACAAATTAAGCTCCGCAAGACGTCAACACAGGACGGCCCTTTTCGCGCAGCCATAACTGACCTGGTCAAGCATCGTGAGAAATGTTTGCCTCACGTCGCGGTAGGGTCGTTAGCAGCCATTAAAATCCGTTCGCAACGCCGACAAAGATTAATGACAAGATGAAATCTCTCGAAAATCGCACCGATCCGCTTGGCCAAGGTGGTCGGGTATCGATCCCTAGGTCGACGAATACTTCGATACCCACGCATTTCGGTGCACGACGATAAAATGCGGAATTTATTTAACGTGGGCGCACGAAATGTGTTTGATTTGCTTCATTAAAAACCAAGCCGCACCACCGGATTCGTTAAGGTACCTCTTTACGAGTCGGCGGACAGCAAAAGTAGCGCGAGTCTGGATATAGTCGGACGACTACAGCCAGACTACTTGCATATACTACTGCTCGAGACACGGGCTGTGATTTATGTTCGCGTGAAACTTAATGCACCTACCTATCCTTGGCCGAAACACGATAATGCGAGAATCGAAAATGAGAAATTAACCGACCCTGCCTTGGCAAGGTAAGAGAGAGAGGTAACGCCTTTTACCTACAACGTCTTCATAACAGCTGTTATTATCTTATCGCGATCGCGATCATCCGCGCCGACGTGTATATTAATCAACAGCTTGATTATTAAAATTACTTTTCTCTAAAACTCGTACGCCTGCTGAAGAAGTACCAAAGTATATAGGGTATTAATCTCCTTCGCGTAAAACGTTAATTGCATCGAAATAAAAATGACATTTAATTAATTTGTCGAAAAAGTTGTGCCTCGAAGGAATTTATTTATTACGCTCCGCCTCGCCAAACAATACATATACACAGACACAACAGACATATGATAAAACACAAGAGCAGATGGAAAACGTTACGAACGAACAGGCGAGACGGTTGACACTTAACGAATCTCGGTACTCATTAGTACGGCCATTCGTACAATTAGCGAATCCGCGAGAGGAGAAGTCTGTATATAGTGTCTGTGGTTTGCTGACGCTGTCGTATTACGCGGCCCCGTTATTAATCCTCCCGCAGGACAAACCGCGGACGTGTCCCACGGACACTGACGTAGGGCGACACGACGAGGGAGCGAACGTGACGTATGTAGGAAGATCTCAGAACTGGGAAGAGGAAGAGAAAGAGCCAAAGTTACCTCGTTTCACGCTATGTGATCGCGCGTGAGCTGTGCCCAACGTGCTTCCGGTTACCGCTGTTCGCTCGAGACAAACGGCGAGATAATTACCTCGTTTGAAGAGAGGAAGGGGAAGAGAGTTACGGACAGCTGGGGAAGGGAAAAACGAAAAAATCGAGCCCGACGACAACCGCGAGATATATCGCGCAAGCATATCGTATTTCCACGGTGAGAGGCAAAAGGAGAAATCTGGCTACAGCGCTGAGTACATCTCGTTTTTCTCTCTTTTTCAGTCCGCTAATTCAGCCTTTATTATTACATTAACGCGCTGGGATAAACGGCAACCGACACTATATTATCGATGTATGTCTATCGATCGTAATTGCATTTTTTAGATTGCAATCGCTTTCTAATATTTTCTGTCAGAAAGTGTTCTATTCCGAAAACCAATATTATAATTCAAGTAGTTTTATATATTTTGTCGCATTTGTATATTTTTTATATAATTGATAAAACTGATAATTTATTTCAATTCTAAATAAAGAGCCTTTTAAAAATACTAAATTTCAGAGAAAGAAACTGGCAACAAAAAAATCATATTCCTTTTGATTAAATTCAACTAATAAATACTGATAAAATATTATACAATATTGTAGAAATATTTCAATTAATAAATGTTACACGTAATTAACAAAGAGAATATACGCGCGAGTTAACACAAGAAAATTACGAATACTGGTGGTCGGAAAACCGATCCTACAGCAGAGAGTTTATATCGTATAGAAGTTAACATGTTGAAGAAAAGCTCGGCGGCTCTCTACGCCACTCACTCACCTGTAAAAGTATGAACAACCCCTGACACTATTGTGGGAGAAATGTTCCGCGTTCTTCTCGTTGCCGAAGTCCTCGAGGGGATCCGACCAGAGGAGATCGCACATCGGCCCGAACGCCGGCGGCTCTTTGAACCTGTCCAACTGAAACAGCAAATCAACACCGGATCGAATTAGCTCAAGGAATAAACTGACAGTGCGATGGATTGTTCGCGCGGTCGCGCGCAAACACGGCGTAATTTTCGGCGTAATTGTACGAGCTGCCATTGTCGACTTTAGCGAATTCGCAGTAATCTGGTCAGTTGAATTAAAGCTTTTGGCCGATCCTCTATTCGGTGGCTTAATCGGGTGTGTGTGAAGTTGGCACCCCTATGTTATGCTATCATAGTTCTGTTAAGAGCTCTGAGTTATTTAGAACCATAGAAAGAGTTATTGATAATTTTTAGAAGTAGTTCCGGTCATTACGATAACGAATATCAGTTTCAAAAAATAGGGCTGCCAACTTCACATTTTTTTACACATCGAGTTGTTTTGAGCAGAGTTTTAACGTTCTTTTAAATAGTTATGTAGTTCCTGATTATTTTTTGAAAGAGTTCTGCAATTTTTAGATAAAAAAAACGTATCTTCGATATTGAAAGTATGTTCTTTTATCTCTATAAAAATTGCAAAACTCTTTAAAAAAATAATCAGGAACTATGTAACTATTAAACAATTTAAATTTACTCACCTCACGGTTGCTCCTTTGTTGCCCGATGCCTCCCCGGGCCTCCTTCTCGTACAAGTTTCGAAACACTTGCACTCGCGTTATTTTTTTTCGTTGGCGACGTCCGGGTTTTAGCTATCAGAAATCTTCGACGCGTTTCGGTAAAACGCGAGACTCGCGAGAGCTTATTCGCGCGCGAATAAAATCGAAGCTTCATTTTCGCCACTTTTTCCAAGACCCACTTTTCGCAGGGGCTCATCGAACGAAGATGATCAAGAGAGCGACTTGGCCGCGACGCACTCAAGTCGCCCAAGGATGCAGCGAGACGAACATTTAGCGCGATTCACGATCGACGAGATCAATTTCACGTGTGCGATCGCGATTACGATGTCGGTACGTGCGACGCGATCGGATTTATACGATAATTAACCGCCAAAGATGCTAATTAATATACTCGTCCTTTGGCGGACCGGCAAGAAACGCGCGACCATTGATCACGAAGAATCGAAGAAGAGCACTGGAGGTGGAGCTAGACTGGCACTGCCAGGTTAGGAACGCGCAACGACCAACGACGCGTCACGACAAGTCGTAGTGGTGGGGCATTGCAGTGGTCGCGACGCAACGTACGTCCGAGGTTCAGCGAATCACGTCGCGATTACATACCCCCGCCAATACTGGCATTGCCAGCTGCCAGGTTCGGAACGTGCAACGACCAACGACGCGTCACGACAAGTCGTAGTGGTGGGGAATTGTAGTGGTCGCGACGCAACGTACGTCCGAGGTTCAGCGAATCACGTCGCGATTACATACCCCCGCCAATACTGGCATTGCCAGCTGCCAGTTTCGGAACGTGCAACGACCAACGACGCGTCGCGACAAGTCGTAGTGGTGGGGAATTGTAGTGGTCGCGACGCAACGTACGTGCGAGGTTCAGCGAATCAGGTCGTAGTGGTGGGGGTATGTAGTCGCGACGTGATTCGCCGAGCTCCCACGTCGCGACCCCTACAATGCCCCACCACTACGACTCGGCGCGACGTATCGTTGCTCGTTCCGAACCTGGCAGTGCCAGTCTAGCTCCACCTCCAGTGCTCTTCTTCGATTCTTCGTGATCTATGGTCGCGCGCTTCTTGCCGGTCCGCGAAAGGACGAGTGTATTAATTAATAATCACGTCGATCGTGATGAATCGCGCTCAATGTTCGTCTCGCTGCATCCTTGGGCGACTTGAGTGCGTCGCGGCCAAGTCGCTCTCTTGATCATCTTCGTTCGATAAACCCCTGCGAAAAGTGGGACTCTTGGAGAAAGCGGGGACGCGAAAATGGAGCTTCGGTTTTATTCGCGCGCGAATAAACTCTCGCGAGTCTCGCGTTTTACCGAAACGCGTCGAAGATTGTGATAGCTAAAACCCGGGCGTCGCCGCGCGTCGCGAACGA
Source organism: Prenolepis imparis (assembly GCF_030444845.1). Lineage (NCBI taxonomy): Eukaryota > Metazoa > Arthropoda > Insecta > Hymenoptera > Formicidae > Prenolepis > Prenolepis imparis. The sequence continues at coordinate 9,347,570 of NW_028141171.1, read as the reverse complement.
AAAAAGTAACGCGAGTGCAAGTGTTTCGAAACTTCTACAAGGAGAAGGCCCGTGGAGACATCGGGCAACAAAGGAGCAACCGTGAGGTGAGTAAATTTAAATTGTTTAATAGTTTTATATGTAGTTTTATAGTTCCAGATTATTTTTTGAAAGAGTTTTGCAATTTTTAGAGAGATAAAAAAACATACTTTCAATATCGAAGATACGTTTTTTTTATCTAAAAATTGCAGAACTCTTTCAAAAAATATCAGAAACTATATAACTATTTAAAAGAACGTTAAAACTCTGCTCAAAACAACTCGATGTGTAAAAAAATGTGAAGTTGGCAGCCCTTATTTTTTGAAACTGATTTTCGTTATCGTAATGACCGGAGGAACTATTTCTTAAAAATTATCAAGAACTCTTCCTATGGTTCTAAATAACTCAGAACTCTTAACAGAACTATGATAGCATAACATAGGGTGTGCCAACTTCACACACTCGGCTTAATCAGTTACACGTTACACGGGAAATTTGCGTGGTATTTTAATCGATCTCTCTCTCTTTTGACTAATAGCGACAACTTTATTCGTTGTTGCGTTGATCGCGTTTCTCTTAAACTTCTAATATAAAAATCATGACAGACTTGTACTGTCATCCTGACGTCGCGATTCTTCAATATTTAAGATACGTTTCAATACGTCGAAACTTAAGATTGAATTGTAATTTGACAGCGATCTGTATGTGACAGACCGTGTCGACACGTGTATCGAATAGTGACAGGTCGACATAGTCTCGAGGGCGGCGAACCTAGTGCGAATTTACGTATTATGACAACGCCGAACGAGGTGCACGTAAGCCGGATCGTTTGGTAGATTGCATTAATCAGGTCACGGCGAACCTGACAATGTGCTCACCGCGGATTTCTAAATGCTTGTTGGCTCGCATTAATTGGTCGCTAAGCTTTGAAATCCAATATTTGACGTAGCCGAGATGACGTTGGATCCTATCGCCCTAATTCTATTTTTGATAGAGTGACGTATTATTTTCTTTTAAATATATAAAATTGTATATTTGATGTGCGCAGAAAACAATATATAAGGTATACCTTTGCCTTTTAGTTACCGTTTGCAAAATAATTATTTAAATGAGAGACAAGAACTGGATATAGACAGAGTTACAACTCCCGGAATCATGAAGCACTCACAAACACTAGGTTAAGGATTTATTCTCGGCCCGTGCCGAGTCTAGCCACTCCCCTCGAATCGATGTAAAGGCTTGAGAACTTAGACGGCCAAGTTTCGCTCCACCGGCGAGCGAGTTTCCGAGAGGAATGGATATCGAAGTCGGGGGGAAAAGCACGCGCGCAAAGACAGACGCCGCAACGAGAGCCCTCAAATATTTGTTCCGTTGATCTAATCTCGCCGAGAAAAGTCCGCCGCGCGGTCTCATATCCTACAGCTGCCTTCGGGAATTGCGTTTAATGACTTTCATGAATATGAATGATTCGGGAGGAGAGGGAAGGTATATTTCGCGCAACGAAACGTCTAGTTATAGCAAACATTCTGCCTCTTCTCTTCAAAGTGCAATCAACGCTGATAAAACATTGGGATCGAAGATTGAGATTTTGTTTACGTTATTTATAAGCTTCATTTGTTTTCGTTGCAGCGACGTTAGATTTTTGCGAAAAAAAAAGTTATATAAAAAATATATATCTTTTAATTAAAATATATAAAAAATAAAATTTATTTTTTAGATTTTTACTTTTCATAAAACGATATCTATTCTCAATTTGATTTCGCAATATGTGCAAATCGTTTGCGATTCGATATATCGTGGGAACTCTTTCGTTAGGTTTTTAATAAAATGTTTTTAAATTTCCACGTGCGATATCTGCGTGAAATAAAACCGAACGATCGTGCAATTGGCATAAAAATAATCCCAAACGCAAGGATTAAAGCCGAATCTAGGCATTGAGTTCATTCGCCAAATATTATATAATATTTATTATATAATATTATATAATCTCGAAATAAATAACATATGGTATTGCGAGGCACAATGAATCTTGATACAGAATGAATCCTTTAAAGTTCTCCAGTATTTATAAAATATTATTTGATTATTATTTATTTTAAGCTTAAATCATAATTAAAAAATAAAAATAATATTCAATCTAAAATCTGATTATCACGAACAAATATAATAGACAAAAGATTAAAGTTTTTTCATTTTTTCCTTTTTATTTGTCTATATTATTTATTATATTGCCATTGAGGAAATTGGAAATTATTTTGCATAATTTATATTCTTTGAAAAAAAAAACCAACTAAAAATCTAATCTTTTTTTAGTTTAGTCTCTCCTAGATGTCTGAAGTCTGAATTCGCACTAGATATTATCGACGTAACTGATAACACGTCGGATTCCATCTTCTATGATTACTCGAACCGAAGTTGTTGCACGTGATCTTGATGCGAGTGACATGTAACAGGTAGCGTAATTACATTGAATGGGTCGCATTAGTTCGCGACCTGTTTCCGCGGGAACGCATACAGACACAGTGTATTGGGCGTTTATTATGATATAATGAGCAGTTAGTGCGCGATAATGACAGCAGCTGCATTAAGTGAAGTGAGCGCGCCTTATGTCCTTTCTCCTATCGTTGTTCGCAGTATCTATAACGATTCGCAATAGTGCTTCAATAGCGCTATCGCGTCAGTCTCGACGCTTTTCATCTCGTGTCGATCTCAAGTTTCGTAACTGCGAGAGCTTAATTTACATAAAACATGACGTAACGAAATCACCAAGTTTCTTCGAATCGTATATATTTCATATATTTGAAAAAAAAAAAAAAAAATCATTCATACGGTATGGGATCAAAATTTCATCAACATTTCATACGTATAAAATATATATTAAACCAAGTATTTTTTTCGTCATTTGTCGCAATTATTAATTTTGAATATTAAATAAAATGCAGAATTGCTGTCCTCTTTATTCTCGCGAAATACGCAACTCTTTCTTCTGGTCATGGAAAAATTCCCATTTGAAAGAAACATTAATTAAAATTGTGGTTTCGTGCCAAATTGTGGTCGCCGCAATGGCGCGTTCGCGAAAGGACAAGATAAAGTGCGAAGAGAGGAAAGAGTATTTTCAAGGATGGCGGAGGGGAAGAGAAAAGCGTCGTTCCGCGGTACGAAACAAACGTAATTCAACATGACGCTCGGCTCATTTCCTTAATGGAATGTTTCCTCTGCCCGTGACAGACATCGTTATGCATCGTCTGTGGATTACGGGCGAAAAATCGCTCTACGCGCTCGCTTCTTTCCGACCTTCTCTCCACGAGCGGAAAACGCTCGTAATGCGCCGGATCGGGAGCGATTCTCTTTCTCTCGCGTCGCGACGCCACCGTTCTCGATCGATATACACCTCGGACAGCGCTTTGTGTCGTACATCACACATATAGAGCGTGTATCTCAACGGTATCCTTTACGCGCGATATATCCACGTGGAGGATCCCTTTCAATCGTGGTTCCCTGCCCGCCCACGCTAGCTCTCTTTCTCTCTCTCTCATCTCGCGATGACGCGTGTTTAATCATGTTTGGCCCTTTATCCGCGCTTCTGCCCGCGTAATCCGCGATTTATATTAATCTCTGGGAAAACACGCCGCGTAAAGATCAAAGATAAACGCAGGAAACCTCCCGGTCCGTTTTGTTGCTGCTGTCGGCGGTCTCAGAGAACATGTAAAATGCGAAAGCTCGAACGTATAAGATCGAATGTAAAAGCTGCGATACACGGTGCAAAAAAAAGAAATCGTTAAAAATGGCTCGGGGCCTTTTGCCCTTATTATTTGTAGAAGCTGTATCCAAAGTTGTTAATCCTAATGATTTAACGCCTCTTTTTATCGATGTGCGTATGATAGATTTTTTGAGAAATTTATTTACTTTTCTGGAGAAAAACGCCTTCAAAATTTTGTTACAAAATATAATTACCATTAAAAAAATTTTTTTTCAGTAATTTTAAACTTCAATTAAACGTCTCTTATGATATCATTATGAAAATCACTCAACTAGAGCAGGAACCACATCTGAAATGGCTCTAATGAAACGGTAAAAAAGCTCTATTCTGAATGTGCGCTCTAATTAATTGAAATCTCTAATCCGCGTCTGTCTTCTTTCTTCTGTGGAATAAGCAGGCTTTTTTCCGCAAAAGCTGTTCAGATCAATCCAGCGCATTAAGGAAAGCACAAACTCTCGCTCTAAAATAATTTTTATAGCCTCACGCAGGAAGGTTGAATTCCCGCGATAATGCGATTACATGCGATTACGCGTGATTGTACGCGCATCTCATCAAGTCTCTCGGCGTAATTCGCTTGCGTACTTGGGCATATAATCACCGTATCCCGGAGCTCCACTGAAAGTTTCTCCACTGTATCCGCCAACAGTTCGGCTCGTTAGTCATGCGGGATATTTCGCGTTGATAGCGAGACGCAATCCTACACCCGAGAAATTCTCACCGAGAATTTAGGTTAAATTCGCGTCGCCAAAAGAAAAACGCTCTCGTTGGTAGAGAAGCAAATGTCGACTCGCACAGGCGATATATAAAAGGAGGCGAAAAAAAATCCAAAAAAGGAAGAGAAACGAATGCATTAACGTGATTGATTCGACCGAATGGGGTTAATGAAGTCGGCGAACGCGGTTGTTACACTAAAACAATAAATGACCGTGATCGCGCGGTTAATCGTGCGCAATATTTTTGAATAAAGCAGTTTTTTTTTTATTTTTTTGCGGAGGAACAATAGCGGATGTTCGCGAGCGAGAAAAACTCGTTCGATCGTTGTTAAAGGCTGAAATAAATTCGCATTAAACCTGACGCGAACGTCAGTCTATTCTAGTGTTTATTTTGCGCACGTCGCGCAATGCAATTCGCACTATTTCAATCGACCAAATTGCGAGAAATGTTTTACACAACATTTCACTACGATAGAAAAATATGTGACAATATTACATTTATCCTTTCCTTTTCTTTCGATGGGATAATTCGGGATTGTTCGAGGAGGCATAGAGTCCATCTGATGTCGACTTTATCATAATATCGATTGTATCTACTCGTTGGCATCTCGTCCGCATATATCATGTTCGCGATTTAATTCACAGCTGCTGAATGTAAACGACCGGAAAGTGACGTAGAAATTCTCGCGATGGCAAACACGACGATAATACCTTAATGATGCATAATTAAAGCGACAAGTCCGCTAGTAACCTCCGATTCCGGACGCAATCGCCTTACGGCGGATTATATAAAACTTCGCCCGTTCAAACGTTGATCCCACTACTGCGAGATATGTACATCTGGCGACCGGAACGTGGGAGCTTAACGGCGGCTTGGTTTTTGCGACCGTCGTCATCATATAGATACAGTAGAGTTACGAGAGAAGCCTTCCTCTCCCTTCCTTCCCTCCCTCTCTCCCTTCACCATGTTATGTTTCGTAATGTCATTTGGTATATTCATATCGTTTGTACTAGAGCTCGCGCAAAACACGCCTTTATACATAACGGGACACACGGAATAATGGAAAGGGGAGAAATGTATCCATTGCATACTACACGATGTTTTCTATATCCCCTCGTTCGCATTGTACCGAAAAGAGCATGCGAAAGAGAGTATTACGACTCTGTAAGCTAACATAAAGTGCCTTAATACGGGTTGCACATAACGTATGAAAAAAAAAACCGAATAAGGATAATTCATATTTTATACGTATCCTCCATCGTATGCTGTGAATAAAACGTAAAAATTCTCGCTTCTAGAGTCGGAATTTGCTTCTAGATCGAAGGATTGCGCGTCTAAAATGGAAGACGGACGTGTTAGGAAGTGGTGGCTTGCGAAACCCTTTAAAAATCCTCGCGAAAACAAAAACGCGAGAGCAGTTCTGCAAACGGCATTTGTCCTTGCAATTATCGACTTCCGATCGTTCTTCGATCTGGAAAAACCTCGAAGAGGGAGGCGAGAGAGCGCGTTCGTGATGGAGCGACGGATGTTTGGATCGAAGAAAGAAGCGGCGAGAGAGAAGATCTCGTCGATTTTCTTCCTCTCCTAGCCTCTTCCCCTCAGCTTTCCGCTCACTCTTGCTGTATCCACACAGACTCGTTTTCCGCGATTGTTCGCGTCGGAAAAGAAACCGGGCGACCAACCACCGCGGGGATAGGGAAGAGGACGAAGAGAAGTGGGTTAACTATCGCGTGATCTCTCTCGAGAAATAGCTCGTAAAGTGGGAGAGTAGACGCGTTTCTCTCCTCCGGTTTCTTCCTTTCAGCGCACGTTTTTGCTTCTCGGAACACTTCGAAATTATTATTGGGAGCTCTTAATTAATCTGCAGGAGGAAGAAACGCAGAATATTTTTAGATCGATGGGATAAAGGGGTACATTTAATTTTATTTATATTAAGAGTTCTATTAATATAAAGATAGCTTAAAAAGGACATTCTTCAAATGTTCTCTCGTTTTTTTTCGTTCTACGAGGAATCTAGCAGAATTGGAAACAATCGATTTCGAAACCGATGCTGGTTGCAAAGTGTCAGTTTGCTTTCCACTTCTACTTTGGCGTCGACTCGGTAAAAATGGAGGGCGAACGAGAAAACCTCGAGGGATTATTAATTATCAGATGCATTATTCTTTTAGAGGGTTTCGATCGGTGGCTTTTTACGAAGCGTGTCACGAGATACGTTTACATCGCGATCGGAGAAGCGAGCGGAATCGCGAACTCCTCTTCGTCACGGAAGTAAACATCTATTCATATCAGCTTTTAAATATTTATGGAACGTAGTTTGTAGAACGATTTATATCTCGCGACCCATGTGCGTGCGCATACGCGTGAATAGTTTAAATGTTTTTACGCTGCTATCGTTCGTACGTGATAAATGGCACAAAAATTATACAGTTCCAGATTTCTAAAAATATGATTTTTATAATTTCGCGGATTAAAAGTATCTAAAATAAAGTGGATATTGTGATACGAGATATTAAGTTTCCAGATTCCATATTCTCTTTTGATCTTTTTATTTTAAATATAATTTACACGACACTTTTCATATTAGAATCCCACGATCCTTAACATCGAATAGGTACGTGTTCGACTTATAAAAGCAAAATGTTCCTCAATCTTCAGATAACGAGGAAAGAAATCTGAATACCTCTCACGTTTATCGAAATATAATGATACAGTGGAAAATATAATACGAGAGAGAGCTATCCTTGTTATTTGCGTCTTTTATCTCTTTCCCACGTTACGCAACATTTAAGAACCTCCCCATATTATGGCACTTTACCCGATGTTATATAAGTGTTTTTAGTACCGCGCGCTCCTGATTAAAGATTAAAGTTTCGCCGTGGAAACTTCACAGAATAATTTTCTCAACTTTTTCCCCTTTTACTTCCCCGAGGGACGCCCAAAGGAAACGTCGTTACCGGGTCGTTACCGGGTCAATGCGTCTCAAGATTGCCCTGACATTCTTTGTACCTCGCACTCTTTCCAGAGCCATCCCTCTCCCCTCTCAACCTCGCGCCTTGTTGTTATTATTATTCTTATTAAAACGAGCTCGCCGCGACACGCATACACGCGCATATATACGCGCATGCGAGCGTGCAAGGCGATTAACTTAATAGCGGTGTGCGATAGCGCGAGCTCGCCCGCTATTTAAAGCGGCCCCCGGAACACGATCGCATAAATCGCAAGTTTTCAGCCGATAAAACGCACGCGCCTTGCACGATGCCCCTTCACCCCCCTTCGATAAATTAGACGTAGTTAATGCAGCATGACCGATAAGAAATTGAACGGCTTTAATAAAGATCTACGACCCCTGCGCGCGCTTCTGAGGCTAACGCCGCGATATCGTTTCTCGATGTTCATTTCAGTGAATCGCTTTCTTTCAATCGTTAATGATTAACTGCTGATTTTCTCTCTTCCTCTCTCTCCCGAGATATGTATATGCGCGCGAAAGATTCCTCCTCGAATCGAGGTCGCGAGAATTGCGTTTTAATAAAACAGCGATGAGCTTTACGCTGCGCGATTTGATAGAGCTTTAATAACTCGCGTCATTCATGCGAATGTACGCTCTTTCGCAATTTAAGAGAACCTTCAAGTTGTACGTGAAGAATATAGTTGCGAATGTGCCCTATTTTAAAAAAAAATATGTAAGATTTTTATTCTTTATATTATCCTCCCTTTCGCTACTCTAAAAACGATTAAGGGACGAGTATCTCATTATCTCTCGTTGCGACGAAAGTCTCTGAAGAGTCAATTCTCTGTCGTAGAGATGCCTCATGCATGCGAGTCACGATCAAAGATTCAGAACGATTATACGGATAGGGAGACGAAAGAGGGTTAAAGAGTCGCTGAGAGCATTTCTAAGGTGCAGGACGCGTACGGTCACGTTTTTTACGGGTTCTTACTCTCTCAAAGGGTACGCGATATCGCCCGACCGGGACTGTCAATTTCCATATCAAACGTCGTGAAACGCCGGCGATAAAACTGTTTGGAAATAAAACATGGATTTAGAAATTCAGTCTCTCGCGATAGAGGGTGAAGGGAGATCATGAAAACAGGATCAGAATTTACCGATGATAAATTCTCGAAGAGAGAGAGATGGTAGGTAACCCCGCTCCGAACGATATTTATTACCGTCTCTTAAAATCTTTCGTCCACATTAAACGTGTTAGCAGTTAAATATGGATAATTGTATTAATAATCTACTTTGAGATGCGAAATTCGGTTTATCCTTAATTGACTGCTGGAAGGCAAATCCATCCAAAGGCTTTTCTCCAGTGCAGTTTCGTAATCGATTTAATATCTCTGTGTGCTATATTTCACATTTATATTTAACTCGTAATTCCTCGAGTAAAATTTAATACATTTTTTTTCCTCGCTAAGCATTTTTATTCCGAGCATGTCACGTTCCAAACCGATCCGGAGAGTACTCGAGGATTAATCCATGTCGTTTTACAGTGCCGCATCATCGTAATTGTGCGTCGTTTCCCTTAATTAACTTGGAAATGCTGAGCTTCGCAGGAGCTTCGTCGATCTTTAAGCGAGATTGCCAGGCTTCTCTATTTGACCTTCTCTCGAAATGCTCTCTATATCTCTTCTTTTTCTTTCTCTCGCTTTTGATTTTGACCGCGATCTCGAACAGAGTATGCCTTTATGAGGGAATATATCACAGGAATAAAAGCGAGATTTCCCGAAACCGTGACACGATCCAGGCGGCTGACGAAAAATTCGGCGAGATAATGATTCCCGAAGAAAAGGATGGATGCAATCCACGGGCTCGATATGAAAATAGCACGAATTTTTTAGCGCGACGCGAAATACGAAACTGCTCATCGCTCTAGTCTCTCTCTCTCAAGCGCATCGACGCGAAACCCAACGTCGATAGCCGGGAAATACGGGGTGTCACTCGGAAATTTCGATTGCCAACATGAAACGCGATACACATCGGAAAAGACGCGAGCTCTCGAAACAGATGGAACGCGCGTTAAGTCTAGAAAGATAAGTCCGGATGGGATAGCCTCAAGAAATCTGCAAAGATGCGAATTTATTTTCTGCCCCTTTAATGATGTACAGTCAAAATTATTTATTTATCATGAAAATAAATTGCTGCACGATAAAGTAGAATTTACATAATATAAAATAATTAAAACTAAAATAATTAAAACATACATGTTATAATTACGCACTTACCATAACTGATTCATACAATAAGAAAAATAATACCGGTGACGTTACGATAGTGATCATTTATAATTCTATCGAACGACATAATAAAATAAAAATCATATTAATTGTACTTAATGATAATGATAAAAGATGTTAAAATAAACTTAAAATAATTATTCAAGACGCGAATCTATTTTTTGCCTTTAATATACAGTCAAAATTATGCATCACAAGAATAAAATAATTGCTGCTCGATAAAAAGAATTTACTTAAAATATCTAAAAAACTAAAATAAAATTGAAACATACATATATTAAAACACAATCAGTTCGTACAAAAAGAAAAATAATGCTGGCAATGATGACGTTACGTAATTCTATCGAACGGCATAATAAAAATCATAGTAATTATACTTAATAATGATAAAAGATCTGTAAAATAAAAGCATGAAAATAAATTGCTTTAAAACGTTTTGTACTCCGGCTGTGTTCAACTTATCTTTCCACGCGTGTGTATAGAGGTGTAAACTTATTTTTTATCGTTTATCTCAAATCTTCTAAATATGGCCAAAATATCGAGACAAAAAAAGTCAAAGCCGAGAGGGAGAGTTTGGCGAACGTATTCGGGGCGCGTACACGCACGCCCGTGTATATCGCACGCAATGCAGGAAGGTAAAAGGCGTAGGTGGACGGATCGATAGAGCAGGTGGCAGCACGTCGGTGCTCTCCCTGGCTCGCTTCCGGCGCGGTGGAGAGTCCAATGACACTCAGCCGATCGAACGATTGGCCTGGCACGATTATGAGAAATAATATCAAGGCTAATATGTGCGCGCAGGTAGAGATGCGCAGGTAGAGATGCGCAAGTATAAGCGGTAGAGCTCTGTTTAATTAAGATGCATGGGTTTAGACGGATTATGTCTCGGGTTTACTAAGGTCAAAATATTGTCTAATGGCTTCTAATTGCTCTTCCGGATGAAGCCTGAACGCCTTCATAATTTCTTCAATGCTTTTGCCCTTGCTTGCATTCAAGTTCAGTTGGACTGTTTTCAGGGTTGTTTCGAAACCTTTATCATAATCATCATAGCTTTCGATCCTGGAGGTAGCTAAATATGGAGATTTTGCGAGGGTTGAATACTTGTATACCGTTTTTATAAATGTTCCTAATCTGCCGAGATAATGCTCGTTCTCGATATCAGAATAATCAGCTCGTGCTTTTCCAGTCAAGTACAATGCCTCGACGTGATAGCTCGCTGGAGCTGTTAAAATTGCCATCCTTCTATGCGGGATAGTTACGAATTCCTGAATATGTGGGCATAAAGCAGCATAAATCTTACTCTTTACGAGTCTCTTGCTAGCTTCATATGCAATGGCAAGCCGATGTGTCCCAGCCGGCATTGAATTGAAGTACTTGAGTAAATCTGATGACAGCGTTAGCCTTGCACTAGAGCGTTTGACTATGGGGGTTACTGCACGAATGGATTTTATATTGGCTATACTAAGCACCTTGAGAGTGCTTACGAAGAGTCTAAGATTGTGTGCTGCCGATACCAAATCATTACTCATTTGGTTCTTATAGAAATGGTCTAGAATCTCCTTGACGGGACCTTGAACAGCTCCTTGGCCTGTGTGATGATTCATGATCCAATAGTTCGCCTTGGTTGCTACTATGATAGTTACAGCCGCTTGCATTTTCTCAAGCGTTATAAGGCGTTCTAAGGTAGTCTTGTCTTCTTGAGATATCGGCAGTTCAACTGAGGACATTTTCCAATTACCATCGGGAATATCCGTGCCAGCATGAGTGCAAATCAGCCCGAGATCGAGCGCAGCGGCTATCCCATTTAGGAAGAGCTCTCGGGCTGCAACTTCATGGAACTGACTCAAGCCCCAGATAACAGCATTATTTTTTACCATCGTGGCAGTAGCTAATTTTCCATTTTGTATGAGTATAGGCAACTTCTTCTCGTCTGGCAGAGGGGCGTTTATAAATGGCGCTATACCAACTTCTACTATCGCCCCAATGCTAGGTAAATTCACCTCAAGCATGTAGTGATATAAAGAAGGATACCGAACAAATTTTAAAAATACTATGACCTATGTAGCGGTTTCACTAATTACGATAATATTCATGTCTTAATCCCTAGATGCATAACTTCCTAATAAAAGGTCGCGAAAAAGCTAAAGGATGATTTTAATAAATTTAAATCGAATATGAAATCTTATTTTCGATTCGATTTAATGAGGCTTTCACAGAGATTCCTACCACCATTTGTATATACTCGAAAATTTAAAAACGTTCATTATTTCAACTCGCAATTTTATTCAACAATAAATTTTGCGTTCGCAGTTGAACGAATTCACACGTGTAAATATTAATGTGACATTAAAAATAACCATAATGCAAGCATGCGACGCTCGAGATCATGCGAAGAATTTATGGTACTTACTTTGCGGATATCTTCTAAATTGTGAATTTCTGGCGACAGACCACCGTGTACGCAAAGGAACTGTTGGTTCATAAGGGCAGCGAGCGGCAAACAGTCGAAGGCATCCATGCACGCGTCGTACACCCTCTCGGAGTATTTTATTTTACCTGAAAGCAGAAAGGGAGATCCAAATTGAAATAGTACAAATATATATGTATCTTCCCGCAGATAAGAGCTAAAGAAATTCACAATTCTATCAGCGTTATGACGTTTACGACTGTACAAACGTGTCAGGTCGCAGGCCCGACAAACTTTACGACGGCTAACTTTTTACGAGACGAAACAGGGAGAATCGGACGAACACGCTTAATTCGTCGTGCGCGACGAAGGAAATAAAGAGAAGAAGCAGCGCGAGGCCATGGGGGAGCCATGAGGAATATACTGACGAGCGAGTCGGAATACGTATGGTTGGCTACGGACACCATTCCGCGAACGACCCGTAAAAAGGATGGCGAACAGGGGAGCTATTTCACGTCTCTCCCGCGCGTTCTCACCAGAATAATGGATATTCTGCTGCGACGAAGGATGCCGCACCGCGGGTCGTCCACGCCTGTTCTGTGTCACGCCAATCTCGCGACCTAAGCACTCCTCCTCTATCGCCCCGTATACAAGTGCGACCGACATACAGTCCTCTCGTCTCCTTTCACACGAAACCCCATCGTATAAACTTCATGCGGTTGCTCGGCCACCGTTCTCTCATTTCTAAAGTAAACCTCGGTAAAGTCCGTGTCTTTTTTTCTTCTCGATATTTCGAGGTCTGATTACTTTTGTAACTAACTTGTACGATGTTGTCTCGTGAAAATTAAAGAACGAGAAATTTTAAATTTCAAGAGGATTTCGTGAAAAGCTGGTTTTCTTCTCTCTCTCTCTCTCTCTCTCTCTCTCTCTCTCTCTCTCTCTCTCTCTCTCTCTCTCTCTCTCTCTCTCTCTCTCTCTCTTTTTCTTTCATATAGTTTCCAAGATACGTGACCACGGAATTTCTCATACAAGATACCTTATATTTGCTTCGTCGACGGTTCGAGGTTCGTCGAATCGGTGTTCGAGGTGACGCGCGAGAAGGATTCCCTGCCAATAAAACGGAGTAGCCTCGACAAGATAAAGATTTGTCGGCGCTGAAGCTAAACGGATCGCTGCTCGAGGGCCTTTACGAGGTCTCGCAAATGAACGACCCGGCTGCTGGACGTGGGAGGTCTCTTTGGGGTTGCAGATTGAAGTCTCGCGAAACGGATGTCCGCAATATCGCGCCAAGGACGAAGCTCCTACGTCTCGAAATTATTAAACGAGAAAGAGAGACGCTCTCGAAGATGTTGGAAAAAAAACTCGGTCATCGAAAAAATCCATAACACAACAATTCATAATTTAACAAAATAATTAATAATTAAGGAAAACGAGAGAGAGAATTTATTAATTATAAATATTAAATTGCGCACGAGGTTGGCATTAAAGCCTCAGAAATTTTTCACAAAGAGACGATTAAAAAATAATGAGAAATTCAAATAAATAATTTCAGCAGAGAAAACAGTTCTCTCTCTCTCTATTTCGCTAACCAGCTATGTAACTGCAACTGATGGTCGCGCGCAGCATTTTGCTTTATTTCCGTCGCAGCGAAATGCGCGCGTCGGTATTTACCGCGATGAAAATGGTTTCGGCGAAATCGCCGACGATTTAATTGCGCGTTCGCGGACAAACGATCGCTTTTGGCGGCGAAGTCCGTTTCGAAACGACACCGCCGCTATTTTGGCACGCGGCCAGCGCGTCCCGGCTTCTCGCTCGACAAGATCCGCCCGGGATAACGCGTTTCTCGAGCCCCGTCCTCGAGATGACTCTCGGCTGGCCTCCAGCGTAACGCGTCGCGAAACGAAGCCAAGAAAAGCGCAAGACAATCGCACGGAACAGAATATCGTGCCCAGAATCAAAGAGAGATAAAAATGTGCATTTCGATAACGTAAAGAATTTGTATAAATTTATCGTTATACGTAAGTTTGACAGCAAAATTGGATATTGAGAGCAAAATGGGATTTTGTAACATCATTTCTTATAAAATAATAAATTGTGAAAAGATCTCTGATATATAAGTACAAAATCAAGTATGAAAAGAGCTAGTAAGAGCTAATTAATTATTTTGAACTTTTCGGTCGGAGAATGTAGGACGAAGATGCGAATTAAGACACGTGGATTTTTTTACTGATCGATATTAAAATAATTAAAGAAGAATTTAAAAACAATTTTTTGCGGCTCTTGTTAGCTCTTTTCATACTTGATTTTCTATCATCTCTTCTTAACAGATTGTATATATAATTATTAATGGCATATTTGATAAAAAATAACCAGCGGGGAAAAACGCTTTAAAGTTCGCAACTTTGTCTATTTGATGTGAAATTTTCATACGGGATCAAAGTCAAATCACCGTACATTATACGAGATAATAAAAATGATATATTTGTGGTATACGAGATATATGACCGCAAGGAGCAACATTTATCTTGATAGAAGCGGTATCGGACTTCTCTATATGTCACGGTTAAGCGCGTAACATTTTTCTCGCGTCATTGTTGCCCGAATTGGCGGAAAAATGTTCGTGCGGTGTCGCAAAAACGCGGGAAAAAATGCGGTCGGATGGGATATACTCTAGCGCGCGATATATATTATCGTGAAAACCACTCGCATTTCCGCGATATTATGCTCGCGTTAAATATGAACATGATAGGATGCATTTAGGTTGTTGCAAATTGTGTTTTTTCCCTTTTTATCGAGATTACAATCCACAACGCAACGCTCGCAATTAGTTAACGCGAGGGAAAAATGCGCGTAACAGTTTCGAGAGGATTATCGAGCCTCGGAACTAAATTTCCGTTGCCTTCGTTAAGAGGAGAGAAAAAGAGAGAAAAAAAATGGGAACGAAAGGAATCTCTTACCCCCGCCGCTGCTCCTGGAGTGCGAGCGTGCTATCGCGACTTCGTATCGCGAGGAAAAGCTCGAGCCGCTGGAGATAATCGCAATTTTCTCGATCGGCTGGCACGTGAATGCCGGCGTAATAGCGGCAGGTAACTAGGTCGCGTAAATAGGCGGTTGTGGAAAAAAAAGGGGAAAAAAAGAAAAAAGAATATACACACGCCCCCGCGCCAGCTGTTCCTGAACGCGGTCGCCAATAATAAATGCACGGCGAAATCCCCGCGTTAAAATGATGATTAAAGCATAGTGTATGCGCGCGCGCGCATTTATGTGTGTGTGTATATATATGCGTGTGTGCTAGGGGATTTTCGCGGTTATTGCGGTTATTAAACGCGCGTGGAATCGGGGTCACACAATGCGTGCGCGAGCGAGTTTTTGTCGGGGTGACCTATGCGCAGCTCTCGCGTTTCCCTTAATAACGCGGACAGAAATGGCATTACGCGCGCCCGTTCTGAATTTAAGAGGAAATTAGAACTTTTCTGTTCTCCAAACGGCGCGGACGACCCCGACTCCTCCCTCTGGAACCGACCTCTTCCTCGCGAATTGCAAAAATGCGACTCTCGTTTCCCTCTCGTTGCGTTGGTGCTTTTACTTTTAATAAGAGAGTTATGAGCGTAGAATATAAAGACGATGCGAAGAAATATGAGCGAAATACAATGAGACGACGTAATAAAGCGCTTAATAACGCGTAAAACATATTTAGAATCTGTTTAAGAGCGTTAAGCAAGATTTATGTCCGACGTTTGTAATTAATCTACATGTTAATGCATCGGAAAAATTTATACTTGTAACATAGATAAAAAATGTTCTAAAAATGAAAAAAAGACCTCAATCTATTTTATAATTAATCGTAGTAAAATCAGAAAGACACACAGGCAGATAACCAAAAGAATTCCGTCCTCTTGATAAATCCCATCATCGAGACGAGCTGGAATGCGACGCGCAACAGCTCGAGAGTTTCGCGCAGCAGAAACCGGCGTCTCGCGGAAAAGTGTATCGATCGTGGAAAATTGTCCGATACTAGGTCAGCCCGCGAGTATTTGCGAGGTGCCTCTCTCTCTCTCTCTTTCCATCCCTTCTGCCCCCTCGTTTACGACTCGACCGACAACCGACGATGCATTACGACCCGCGAGAGCGTAATGCAACGACGCGATCTCTCTCGCGGAGACGATGCAGGCGCCGGCATCCGGTGTCTGCGAACTACGGGGATCGACAGATTAAAGTTCGCGAGCGAGATACCCAGGGATGATCTCGACACGTAGACACAACGTGTGCTAAAATAGAAAGACTTCTCGACTTAAATGCCCGTTCGACCTTTCCGCCGCCGTCGCGTATCATTTGCTTAATGCGCGATATGCATATTCCATGTACGAGCGGAGAGGATACCTGGTTGCAGCAACAGCTGTATATGATATTAAATAGCCTGCAAATTTGTGAGCCTTGCCGTTCGTTGGTAGGATAAATTATACAGCGTGGTAAGCGTGTAACGTGTGGATTTACGCGTAATCTCAAAGTCCGGCTGCGGACGGAGCTTTTCAACTCTTAAGCGAGGAACATCCGCGTTTAAGCGCGGATATTCGCCGAATGTTTAGCCCTTGCCGAACATGACGTATATATCTCGTAACTAAACAGGGTACACATCGGGCAACCAAAGGGCTGATTATGTGAGAAATGCAGAGGCGTTTCATAAAGCTGATATTACAGCTGGAATCGCTACGATCGATCGAGCTTCATTATATACAACAGAAACATGTGACGTATCTTTTTTACGAGTTTTACAAAAGATATGTACAACATGATTATACGACACTTTTCTTGTCCATTCATTTAAACGTAACAATCCTTGTGCAAAGTGAAAATAAAGATAATACATGCAGAACATAAATGCAGGATTGTTTACGTAATTATATATCGCTTCGTATAATTATAGAGCAGTTTATTTTCAGAGTTAAAATCGTCACGCAATAATACCATACAAGTCTTGCAATTAGCTAAAGAAGATGTAGCAACGTGAAAAAGTTTAAAATGTGACGCAATATAAAAACTTGATCAACATCTCTATTAATTATAATCATATAGTCAACGTTATGTTTAAACAATATTTCTTAGAATACATTTGTATATTTTTTTTAAATTCATTCAATATACATATATGCATATATTGTATAACTTTGCAGATTTCAATATTTCAGAATTATGCATTTAACTATATTAATAAATAATATTTTTCAATAAAAGAGATAAATCTACAAATAATCTCTTCGTGTATAATTCATGTTTCTCTCGTCATATATGTATGTTTACTTTGAACTTTACAACGCGACAGATTTCATAATTTTTACTCGGCTTTTTGGTGTTCTTTCGCAAAAGCTGCACTTTGTTCCGTAGACTGTAATTATGGCATGGCGCGTATGTTGGGTGCGCGAGTTCGCGATGTAGATGAGATGCATAAATTTTGCCGCGGGGGGCAGAGAGAAAAGGGGGCACGAAGCTCGCTAATCCACCTTACCAGGCAACATCGCCCTAACTAACGAGGCGGAGGACTTAATCCGAATTGCGAATTATTAAACAGGAAATAATTTCTTATTACGTGAAACAAAGCGCGGGAACACCCGACTAAAAGGCGTAGAGCGAGTAAATAAAAAATTTAAGTTGGCGGAAAATGAACGTTTCAACCTTGACATCGAAGTAATTATTGAAGCATAAGAAAAAGAAATCATAATTTCCATAAACGTTATTTGAGCTTACTTACAAGATATACATTTTTTTTCAATTATGCATTCGAGAACGAGAATATGTATGTATAATTTGCGAGAGGGATAATTACTTACATTCCTGTTTAAATGTGAAGTATTCCGTGAGATGACGGCACTCGTGGTTACCTCTGAGGAGGAAGAGTGTGATGGGATGGCATAGTTTCAGCGCCCACAGGTACAATACGCACTGAAACAAAAATATGGAAATGTGGGCGTTAATCAAGTGGCATAATCATAACCTGTTTTGTTACCTTTGGATATAAAGTGATATTTACAGTCAATGTAATATGCCTCGAAAAAAAAATATTGTAGGACTTTATTTAATATAACAGAACAATATGCGCGATCTGCACCCTTGGAACGACGACAAAAGACTGACTGTCTCGCTGTTGCTCGTCCTTTTATATCCTAAACTGACGCAATACATAAAACAGCCGACAAACGAACATTTATCTCTTCGGTGGCGGCCGCTGAAGGATCCAGTTGCCGTAATATGCCGAAAGTGCGCGTGTAAATACAAAAATCATCGCCTGGTAGCGGCTTACCAAAGGATTCGTGGCTACCGTATGATCTAGCCGCAATCGAAACACTAGACTACGCGAGCGGATACATCAAATGTATTTTTTAATCCTACATATCTTTTTTTAATTAGCATTAAGTGTACTTAGATTTTTATCAATGTCGGAGCTTTGCTTCTATAATCACCGGGAAATTGAAAGTTAAAACTTATTAATGCGCAGATTATATATCTATATTAAAGAACTTTCAAGCAATTAGTATCCGAGTTTATCGTACAAGCGCAATCGTCGGCTTAAACGATAAATACTTGACAAGGTGGGAAAACGGAAGAGAGAATAAACCGTCGAAGAGAGGACAAAAACATATTCAAACTAGCTTGCACGATTGTGTCCCGCATCGACACAATATCGAGATCTCCTCTAATTAAATCGAAACAATCCTACTCGTCTCCATCGAGCGGCTCCAATCGCACGAAGATCTGTCCCCGGGTTTGATCGGCATTTCCCGGATTTAATTGCAGAAACTTGCATTCGACGCGAATTCGAGCAACGCGATGCGCGCTCGGCAGATTACATCCGGATTCGGACTTCTCGCGAGATCCTCCCTCTGTAATTTAACGCGCTATTAATCAGGACATCGGCCGGAGAGACTGGACTGGAAACGCAGCTTCTCGCTCAATAACATCGACGACCATTAATAATAATTATTCGCGCGCGCGTGTTAAAGGTGAGCATTTTGGCAAACGGAGATCTCACCGTCGTCGTCGTCGTCGGTTTTATCGTCTCGCAAAAATGAATTGAGTGGCGAAAGCCGCGAGTTGCATTTGGCTTGCGTTTTGTGTACGCGATGAAAACATATTGCGTATTGCATCAATATATGCGTTACCTATTAGGGCGGGATTATTTGGCGAACCCGACAAACTGTACTTATTATAAATTCAGAGAAAATAATAAAATAATAAATAAAATAAAATATAAAAAAAATAAAATAAATAAAATAATACAATATCAAATAAAATAATAAAATAATAAAAGAAAAATAATGAAATATAAATACATGATAAAAATAGCTTCAAAAGTTGTAGAAAAAAATTTATCCTGCTTGCACACGTTGATCCTGATCAATGTGCAAGCAAGCCTGTAAATGTTTCGGATTGCGGGACTTTAACGTTCTTTCGCTAGAACAATCAGTCGGGAATCGGCTGTTATCGGTGCAGTTAGAGGTGCGTTACGCGCGGATGCATCACTAATTAATATTATTCGTTGTAACACACGGACTACTGACCCGCATAAAATTGGCAAGTGCTGTTGCTAACGAATGGACCGGGGGATTTCGCACGAATTTTGCACACTAATTAGCCTCGCTCGCGAATGCGGCGGCTGTAATGACGACTCCATTAGATGTACGGTTTTTCGAGGGGAAAATGGGAGGTGGACAGGATCCGCGATCTCGTCGGATCTTTTATACGCGGCCAACATTTGTCCGGCGCTCGTTTGGTCGGATCTATTTAATAATCGCGAGGTGACGTGGCAATTTTAAATAGACTTCATTATGGACGAACAATGCGAATTAAATTAAAGCTTTTACAGATGTCGCGTGTTCATTGATAATTTTCTCCATCATGGAAAATTCGATTCCGATGAGTAATCTATTCCTAAAACATCCTGACACAAATACGGTTTTCATCAGTCCATTTTCCCTTATTATATTATAGAGTCAAATTTGTTTATCAATTTTGACTCTATTTTTTCTTTATCGAAATTTGGATTGTCACTTTTGCGACTGATTTGCCACTTCATTCGCAGTTTTTTAAACTTTACGTGTAAGATATCGCTCGGTAACTATATGTTGAATTTAAGTTCTGCTAAAGTAAAGCCTGCACAAATTATCTGTAAAATAAACTTTTATTATCCGTTAACAGCTTCAAAAGTTTAGTTTTCAAAAAGTACTGAATTTGTAACTTTTGACTACTGATAGCGGAAAACTTGTTGGCGTTCTGACATTTAAGCACAAGAAAAATTAAAAGATTCAAAGAAATGCGCGTAATATCATATGTATAATTATAAAGCTAAAATATAATATAATCTTATATATTGTTTTTAAAGTAAATTTTTCCTAGAAATAATTATTTCTTTAAAAAATTCCCGCCCAACAAAAATAAAACATCTTTTTCATTCTTTCACAATTTTCTAGAAGAAGTTGACTTCAATATTGTAATCTTATGTAAGATGGGACAGATGTGATTCCGATTAAAACCGCTGGACCAGAACGTTTAACCTTTGTGCATCAAATCAATACCGTGGAACTAGCGATATCGCATCGCGGCTGGGAGATAGAGGTAAAGAAATGTCACACGTTCAGAGATATATAGCATATTTATCTCGCTCTCCCTCTGTTCTCTCTCTCCCTTTCGCTTCGGAAGATCAGGCCGTGATGATGCTAACACGTCCTGATTGGATATCGATACATACGGTTTTTTCGATTTTGCACGACGCCGCACTGCGGGATAAATCTTCGTACCTATCCTAGGCCAGAGGAGCCACGGCGGCAATTTTTTTCTTAGACTTTCGAGGTCAATTATTTTCTCCCCGCTAACCCGATCGACTGTCTACCGTCAATCCCTCTCGCAGCCCTTCTCTTCTACCACTGTCCCTTTGCGAAGTCAACGGAGCGGTTGCTCGCTCGCTCTATCTTTCTCTCGCCTTGTTCCGCCGCTATAATTACACGCGAGGGCCTTCATTGGCATTGTAACGAAATAATGCACTCGGCCGCGTTGCGTCGTCCTTCAGATTCCGTTGTGGCTCGCTCGTTTGCGAGAGGACCGATCAAATATCGTTTCCTCTTTCAACGACTCTTTGCGCGAAACATATGACAGTACGTGATTCGTTTCAATTGATGGATTCGTGTATGTATACAAAATTTTAAGATTAAAAAAAATCTGAATACAGCTCATTCTTGTAAATTGATATTATTTTTATCGAAATAAAAATTTTCCACGTCTATATTCTAGGACTGTTTCCACTGTTAAAAGCACTCTTGTGGATCTCTTTTAATTGAAATATCAGCCAAAAGAGATGTTGATTTAAAAAAATTTTTTTTCAACTCAAACATTTGTATTATTATTCATAGAAACAGTAGCATCCGTCATTATTTTTTCTTTGTAAACATTTTTCAACATTTCATAATTTCTTGCGAGTATATTTCTCCAAGAATGTTTTAATAATAATTTTAATATTTTCTCTCTGCTTTCTCTCTCTTTCAATATATTACTCGACATTCTTAACACAAAGAGATATTTCGTTAAATAAAAAAATTACTATGCGTATATTATTTACATACAATTGAAACGAGAATTAATAAAATGCAATGGAAAAAAATGTAATAATAAAAAGACACACGTTCACGAATTTGATTGCGGCCTCGTAGTCTTGGAACTTATCCGCTTGCATACTCTGAACTGTGAAAATACCTTCATACAAGTGCAAGAAATTACTCGAGAGAATTTAAAGGAAATTTCCTCTCTGCGCCAGCGAGGATGTGATTTTCGAGAGAGAACACGCGGAATAAGGTTCTTCAAACGAACCATCATGGCGGACGGAACTTGTTCTCGTCAGCGCGCGCTCGGCGTCTTCTCTTTAAGCCCCCGGATTCTCCCTTTACATTCCCTACCCCCTTGAACAGACTCTCCTCGGATGATTGGGAGCGAAAGTTTCCATCGAACGTGTCGCCGTCAGAGAAAAGGCCTCGGATCTGCGGAGGAGCCATCGAAGCATATCGCACATATAGAAAGTATCGATCTCACGAAGATTCGATGTAGCTCTCGGCTACCACGTGTACACACATACATACAGACACAATGTAAGACACACGCATATAGATATAGCCGCGGTATTTGCATCACGCAGCTCTACGCCTCTCCCTTCGAGAGGATCTATCCTTTTAAAACGCGAGACGAACTCCTTTCTCGGCCGCCGAACGGAGCATCCTCGAAGGATTGAGGAGCATCTTCCCGCGCCGACAGAAATCCCTTTCATACGAGGTTGCACACGCGACACCGACCGATTTATAATGCCATTTACAATCCGGAAGAGACGGAGAGAGAAAGAGGAGAGATCCCGGAGAGGGGTGGTCCATTTTCTTCGCAAGAGGGATCCGCCGCTCTCGAGCATTGTGCCGTAAAATAAGAGGAGGACTCGCGCATTCTCGTGTCTCCCCGTGAATATCGGCTTCGCAGAATGCACGGAGAATCGTAAATACGATCGAACAACCCGCATCCGTTCGCGCACTCCGGCGAAATTATACCTTGAGGAGAAGAGGGGGAATTTTCGCGAAACTATCGTCTCGCTCGTCTTGAGAAAATTTCGTGTTATTTTTCCGAATCGAGAAAATGGAGACTGTCCACGGTCCAAGGAGCAGACAATTTTTCAGAAATGATCTCGCCTCGGCGATACAGGGGGATAAACTTAATGAAGAAGATACGATAAAATGGGAAGAGGACATTTTTCATGTAAGATCCATTCTCGGTCGATTTTTGAAGGGGATGCTAAAAGACGGCATTAAGTTCGCGGTCCATCATTCGTCCAACCCTTGATTGGAAACAGACATTCACGTACGGTTTTAAATCGTCGACATTCGCGTATGTCGTAAATCTAACGGCATCCACGGGTGTTTCGTAAAAGACGACAACATACATTCGTCGTGCATTATTCAGAATTCGCGAAGACGTATCTCGATGTGAATAACGGCGACCGTGGAATATTTCTTAAAAGGAACCATCCCCCTTTCTCTCACCCTCTCTCGTCGCGCGTGCGCGCGCTGTCTTGTAAGATGTACTTCGCGGAAAATATATTTAAACCTTGATACGCGCAGCTCGCCACGTGTAATACCACGTACAATATTGGATTGTCCCCCATTCCTTTCCGAGTAAATTTTTGCACTCGACGGAGATTGCTGTATAAAATCCAATAGCTTTCGTTACACAAGTTGGAAATAGTATTTTTACGAATGCTCGTTCTCTCCAAATTGTGCGAATCGAGAACAAAAATTTCAAATAACTGAAAATTAATTTTCGACTGTTCTTCTCGTTCCAAAACTTCATTAAAATAAATTAGAGCATCCGCGGAAAAGATATATCTCTTCAAGGCAACACGGATAAATTTGAGAAAAGAGAGAGATAAAGCCCTTAAAATATT
Organism: Prenolepis imparis; assembly: GCF_030444845.1. Lineage (NCBI taxonomy): Eukaryota > Metazoa > Arthropoda > Insecta > Hymenoptera > Formicidae > Prenolepis > Prenolepis imparis. The sequence continues at coordinate 9,323,978 of NW_028141171.1, read as the reverse complement.
CAGGAACTTTATCGTCGGCATCGAAATTGCGGTATCGATCTCTCTAAAAAAATATAACGCCAAGATTGCATATCTTTCGAGATATATATATATCTGGTACGTGTTGTCACTGTAAAATTTCATTCTGTATATCGCACGCGGTTTACGACACGATCGTAGTAAAAAAAAAACTTTATTTACGTTTACCCCTTCCCTCCTCCGTCTCTTCCAGTTACGGAATTTGTTGCAAAAGGAAATTGTTCATTACCTTTACTGGCGTAAAAAATTTCACGAGATTGCGAAAGGAGCGTCGCGAAAGGAGCATCACTCGAGACTCAGAACGGTTCCTCCTCTTGTGCATTCTCCCGTTCCAATGGCGCAACGGAGCGAATATTGCGTTATACTCGACGCGAAGCGAATATATACTATACTACGTCCGTGACGAAATTTTATCTCGCTAAATAGACCGTTCGCGTTCGGATCGAAGTTGATTATTCGTGCATGCACCGAAATTGCATTCAGGAACGTGCGCACAGCGAATGCACTCTACAGTGTGTGCAGAGTCTCTTTCTTCCTTGACTATTGCGAAAATAGAGATTCTTTACTCCGGAAAAATCTAAAGACGTATTTACCCCCGGTCGCAATGGGGATATCGAATTGCTATATTTGGCGAAACAAAAAAAAAAAGAAGCCTCCACAAAGAAACAATTTTATATAAAATGAGATTCGCGAAATGGAGCACAAACGAAAACAAGGAGCAAGACTGCAGTCCGAACACGATATTGTTAGTTGACTCTTTAAAGAAAAAAAAATTCTTCCCCGAAATTATATTACTTTGAACCAGGGATCCGGACCGAAACAAAATTAGGATTTGGTTTCGGTTACGGTTTAATAAAATATTTAATAACTGTTCCGGTTTCAGTTTCGGTTTTTTGATAAATAAAGGAAACCGAAACCGTTTAACTTACGATTTTTTTGGTTACGGTTCTGGTTTTAAAAAATTTTTACTTTCTGTTTTTTTAATTAAATTAATTTCTAAATTATATTACTTAAAAAAATTATTAATTTTTATGACATATACATAAACAGCACTTCATATTATACATAAAAATGTATTTAGATATAGGTATATATAATATAAATACATATATAAATATATTTTCATATGTTATAAAAATTTTTTAAAGTAATATAATTTATATATATAATGGAAAACATAATATCCTCACAGCTATCATTATTGCGATAATACATACATTTCAGAACATTTAAAAAATAATTATAATTATATTGCACTTCGAGGAGGTAGTTATCATGACATTTCCGTCCTTTGCGCAAAAACAGAAAAAAATACCGAAAAGAACCGTAAACCGAAAATAATTTAACAGTCCGGTTATGGTTCCGGTATTATAAATTTAATAGAATTTTAATACGGTTTACAGTTTCGGTTCTACTAAAGAAACGGTTATGGAACGGTTATCGGTTTTGGTTCCGGTTCGGCCCGGGTCCCTGCTTTGAACACACACCCGTAAAATATTAAGATACAATGTATCGAGAATTAACCGCTCGCCTTTAAAAATCACAGATTTTCCAAGAAGCTTGTAGACTATTAAATTGCAATTTTAATCAGCTCAATCCGTAAATGTCACGACATTTGCGACATTTATGTGATATCAAAGCGAGCTTCTAACAGAATTAACGCTTTTTGCGTCCTTCGCTGCTCGAGCTGAATAAACAGACGCGACTCTCGACGATTTAATAAGTAATTAATCGAGACGCGCGCTAATTGTAGAATCCGATAATTAAGTGGTATAATTCTCGATAATTAAGCGTATAATTCCCGAGATAAAGCTTTTTTCTCCCTATAAATCGCAGTAAGGGTAACTTTTTATTGATATTTGCATTGTTATATCCAGCTGCGTCGATATTGTAAATGCGATTAACTCTTACGTAACGTAACATTTTCGCGTGATTCGATTTAATAATTAACAGCTTCGCGAGTAATTTTTGACGGCATGCCTTTTACTCACCTCGATACTGAAATAACCCCTGTCAACGTAATCGCCCAGGAAGAGATATTTGGTCGAGGAGGGTGGCCCGCCCACCTCGAATAATTTCATCAGGTCGTAGAACTGTCCGTGAATATCTCCGCATACTGAAACCAAAAATAGATCGAAATTAGATGAATGATGAAGGGAGAGAGCAGAGCCCTTTTATAAGGGGGAAACTAGGAAAGAACTAATTAATGCGTCGCAAAATTACGTAACACGCCGATATATTTTCGAAGCGTCGAATTACGCGAGATAAAAGCGCGCTATTCGTAAAAAAGGAGCTCGAAATTACCCGGTGCGCGATTAAAGCGCATCTTGCGTCGAATATATAGACATTAGCGACCCTTGAGAGTCGGTAAACTTGTTTGCGAACGTTTCAAAGTGAAATTACGCTCTCATAGAGGATGCCAGGACGAGGCGGGAAACTTCAAGTTCTTGAAACCGAAAACTATTAGCGACCAGAAGTGACGTCGCAGTTACTTTGACGCGGGATCGCCGGCGGTTCGCTATTCGTTTCTAATATTGTCTCGCATTGTGTATATCTTTACAAAATTTTATTATACGTGTACAATTATTTATAATAATTGTCTATAAAATCAAAGAATCGGCATCAAAATAAATACAATATACTAAGAGCCTCCTCTCCTCATGATTTCTTTTATTTTTATTCACAAAAGCCATTAACACGTCGCTATTAAATTTATAAAAATAATAAAAATTAATAAAAATAAAAGATTTGAGTGTTTTTACAATATTTTCAAAACTTGAAACTCGAACAATAATACGAGGAGGTCGAGACGAGAGGCGAAAGCAGTTTGAAGACACGTAAAAAATGTATCGCAAAGTGTAACACAGAAAGAAAGTATGACACGCTGGAGAGAAAACGGTAAACTGTTATACACGACGATAAATGAAGGTTCATAAACACGTTGCAACTCGGAAACTTAGTTTTCCACCATCCAGCGGAAACTATCGGAGGTCTAGATATGTGGGTGTGTGAGTAAGTGCATCGTGTGCGTGTGCCGGCATAACATCATAGCTTATGACTATCAACTATTTTTATTATTCACCGCGTGCAATACGTTACGGCGATGCTTTCGCAACATTTTCCGATACCGTTTCGTTGCAGAGATGCAAACCAATAAAATCGCTCTCAAACTATGTACAGCGCAGCAGTCTCGGGTCCGTTGTGCATCAAGCAATCAAGCAAAAAAAACAGGGTTTGAAAAAACCTGGGTTTTTTTTAAAAAGCCCAGCCCAGTGGGGTTTTTTTTAAACCGGGTTTTTTGGGGGTTTTATTGAGTTTTTTGGGATTTTGTTGGGTTTTTTAATATTTTTAATTTAATTTTTTATAATTCGCTAATGATTAAGAAAATTGGCTATTTAATTGGCACAATTCCTTATTATGAATTAATTTTTATTATTTATTAATGTAATAGACCTTCTATTACATTAATAAGAAAAATTAAATAAAAATTAATCAATATTAAATACTTCATTTATAATATTATTAAATTTTTAGCATTTTTGGATGGGTTTTATAAATGGGTTTTTAAGTAAGTTTTTTAAAGTGGATTTAACCCAATAAAACCCACCGGGTTTTATTGGGTTGGGCCCACTTAGTCAAATCCTGAAAAAAAATGCGATCCACAATCTATGTAGCTTTACGCTAAATTCTCGCTGGAAAATCGCGCGGAATCTATCAAGGGAGGAAAAAATTGCGGACCTCCTATCTCTCTGTTATATATTTAAAAATTTTTGTACCTTCTCTCTCTCTCTCTCTCTCTCTCTCTCTCTCGCCATTATTCAACGTTTATTGAAAAATTTTGCATAGGTCTTTTCAAACATCAGTGTATCGTTATAACGCGCTGTGTCGCGCGATAAACTTTATATATATATATATATATATATATATATATATATATATAATCTTCTTCTACCGGTTTTACAAAAATTTTAACACGGAAACAAAACGTTTGTTTCCGAGAAAGAAAGAGCGCTTCAGCGTTTACATAAAATATTATCGTGAAACAAAGGCGAACAGGATCGACGGCGCTTTTTATTCAACACACGCGGTGATGTATCTTGCGTTAATACGGGTGGAACCCTGAAACTGGGACACACCACGTCGCGCACGTAAAGCAACGAAATATGAGGCAGCGAGCTGACGGCGCGCGAATAGAGGTCTATAAAGATAATTGAATCGAGACTGTATTAATAACGAAACGGTTTAGGAGCGGCTGTAAAATATGAATGAGAGAGATAGAGAGCCAGCGAACGAGTCTGTATCGAATGGAAACATTTCGTTACTTTGCTAATCCATATCGGCGTTCCAAGATGAATCTTGCGATTTTTCATCTCGCTCAAATTCCGACGAAACGTGCAAGAGAAAAAATAAAAATCACAAGCGAATCTACGAGCGTTAATTAAGCATCTTTATTCGCTATCTTATAATATCGCTGATGAGCTTCGCATCTTATATATTACGTAAATTAACGACTCCTACGGAAAATGAGATAATTCGAGCCGCTCGTCGTCTCTCGTCCTTTAAAGTCGAGTGGCGAGAAACGCGTGGGAAGAAAGCTAGCTACTCGAGGCATCACAAAAGAACGGGGAAGAAAACTGAACTTTATCCTGTAGTTTTCACTCTCTTCTTCTCTCCTTTCGCGGCGCTTGTACCTCTCCTTTTTTGCTCTTTTCCCTTTTTTTTTTATTCCCAATGTTTCTTACGAAGAGCAAACAGGACGTGAGCGCAAACGTTACGGGGGTATAAATAAATGATGCTTCGCAAACAAGGAAAGAAAATATTTTGCTTGAAAGAAACATTAGCGATTCTCTTTACACTATTCTTTGCGCAACCTTTGCCAATTTTGTAGATGCAATGAATATATTGTGTGGAAAAGAGTCGTAAAGTTTTTCTTTTCGAGAATCGATCGAATCTCTCGGATCCCTCGATATTCCTATAAAACTAGTGTCACACATTTTTCGTCTTGAATATAACGAGAGAGGCTTGGGATTATAGCAAGAAGTAATTTTCGGCAACGGATAGCACTGGCGCATGCCGCAAACCAAGTCTGAATATTTCAGACAATTCCCGAATGTATTGACTTGGTTTCGGTTCTCTTCCTCTCTCCAACCCCTCTCTTTCTGTCTCTCTCTCGCCGCCAGTCGCGTTAATTATTCGCCATGCGGATACCGTAGGGCACGTCACGGGCAAAGCAAGAACGTAATTTCGGCTTGGCCAGCAGTGACCGAACGATGTTACATCGCACCAGTCTATTGGCTTGGCGGCTTTTGCCGGTATGTCACGCGCCACGTGAACCAACTAAATTTTCACGGAAACCGAGAGCTTATACAGGGTATAGTATATGTATATACATATCCTATGTCGCGCTGCCGTATTCCCGCAATCGTGATCTAATTATTTAAATCACGCACGTCATTGGGACAGATCGATGCGAGTGTATTCGTTACGTGCGCACGTGCGTGCGTTTACGGAATGAAATTCGGCGCAAAATAATATGGTGACATTTCTATCAGACGATTCATGACTCATTTCTCGCATCGTTGAAATGTCTTTAATCCTTCCGTCGATGAACGAGTACCCTGAGCAACTTTAAATGTAAAAAATGTATCGAAACTTTTCTCCGCCCGAAACTACTTTTAAAATATAACAAAAAAAAAACATGTTCGACGCCCAGCAACTGCTATAAAGATATTGTCGAAAACGCGCATTTGGTACCCAGATGCATACATTGATGGAAAGATGAAAAATTGTGCGCATTGGCAGGATATTAAATAATATATACACGCAAGTTTCAGTTTCGCGCAGATCCTCTCCTTTCGTGCTGCAAGTCGATAATCGACCTTCCAAACTTTCGAGACGAATTGGGGATGCGTGTCTACGAATTTTCGCGGACTAGCATTCGCATTCCGGGGGAGAACTCGAGTGATAATGCACTCTCGAGGGCGAGAGACACGCATGTTTCGCTAATAAGAGACGAGATTTGCGGTCGACAAAGTGAATTAAACGGATATTCGCAGCGACAAGGATCACCGCTAAGTAAGCACGAATTAACATTGCCGAGAGGACATGCCAAAGTTAACGGCGAGACGTTAACGGAGGAGCTATACGCTAACGCAAACAGCCAGGAGACACTGCTCGCCTTGATCGAATGCCGATCCTACTACTCGCTTATGTGTGTATAGCGTTCCAATATTATCCCGGAAATTTGCGTCTTCCTCTCTTGGCCGTGACGAGAAATTTCCCTGATTCGTAATAAAATAAAATGAGGGAAAATATTTTGGCGATATCAAGGAAATTACCTTGGTTGTGCGCACAATCTTCTTTCATTCATCGCCCACGAAATTTAGCGTATAAATAGAGACTTCGCAAAATTGTGCTACAAAATACAAATATCGGAAAAAATTACCTCATCTTTTATGGATTGTTACCCCACAGAAAATAGTTCTGTTAAAAATTCTCTTAAATAAAAAAGAAAAAAACATATTGCGCTGATTTTTTTTGCACTTGCACCCTCCCGTGTAATAATCCGCTATTTAAAACAAGTTTAATGGGACGTATGTTATCTTGATTAGCATTAAACTTAATGATTAGGGTCCTACGCGATATCCGCGTAAACCGCAAACGATGAGGCCCACCACATTGGCCTCGTGTTTTTATTTTAATTCGATTAAGCAGCTGTGGCCAACGACGATTTCTCTCCGCTGTTTAATAATTTTAACCGGTTTTCGCGTTTGCAGTTAACAATCTGTTCATCGTGGCGTTAAAGCGGATTTTCGTCGTATGCGCTCTCGTTGATTATCGATAAGTACTACTGGCGTTTTCGCTTAAACAGCAGGAGGATGTCATCGTGGACGGCCGCGTATGCGCTTTTAAAAGCTCATGACTCTGTTTCCAGCTTCCTTCTCTTTCTCTCACTCTTTCGCAATTTATTCCGCTCGCGAAATTTACGGCTCGTCGACAGTAACGAATCGGTGAGATATTTTTTCGGGTAAATGTATCGCGGTTGTTATATCACGGGAATTACACGACGGATGTCATTGTCTTACACAAGTATATTATGTATGTCATAGGTACGTGTACGTGTGTATGTGACTTTACGATGCGTTTGTCACATAGACTTTTTATCGCTCCTTCCCCAACGGATATATGTCTTTCACATTCATGCACGTTTTTTTAGCTATCATATTTATGGCGCAGGCCGAATATAAGCCTCTTCGGGCCAAGTTTCTCTCTCTCTCTCTCTCTTTCTCTCTAAGTATCACGTACGAATAGTTTCAGGGGCAATATCCGTCACGGGGAAAGTAGCAGGCTGCGCAGTATATGTTCGTTGAACGAAGTAACCGACTGCAAGGCTACGACGACGACGACGACGACGACGACGACGACGACGACGACGACGACGACGACGACGACGACGATGACGGTCTCGACTGTGAAACGGTGCATAAAAATGCACTTACTTAGCCGCATATAAATCGATCCGTTCGCTGTTTACGCCGCTACAAGGTGGTGCATAAACTCACCCCCTTCCTCCTCTTCCCTCTACCCCGTTGCGACCGCGCCGTGTGACGATAGCAAGTATAATACCTCCGTGAAGGAAAACACGGTATTTCTAACGTAAATGCACGGGGGCGCGAGACATTTTTCCGAGGGATAATGCCGCCGTATCGTATCCATTGCACGGTACTCATATTTTTCGTAAATGACGTCGTGAATACCAGCAGAAGGTAGATACATACACCGAGAGAAAATTTTAGTCCTTTTACGGGAATGTGTCAAACGCATTGGCGAAATGAATCCTTACGAAGGATCACGCGCTCGATTTCTATATCTATGCTGAACTTCCGGATCTTACGTGTCGCGATTCCGCGATGACGTTATCATTTCGCTTCGTGTCCGTATCTGAGCGTTGCCTGAGCAGAGTTCTTGCACATCCGCCGCAAGCGCGGCTTTACGATTGCTTTATTATTAAGAGATTCGAGCCACGTACGAATGTAACTCGGCGATCGTAACCCCGACGAACATCCGTTGCACGACGTTGCAGTTAACCCATATAACGGCGGAACAAGCTCGCGCATCGGGAGGCTACGTCTTCGTTAGTCGGCGCCATCGATAACGACAGAAACCGCAACCGCGCAAAACCATAAACCGTAAGGAGCGTAACGGAAAATGAGATACACCTCTCTCTTATAGTTTTGTCACCTTCGTAAAATGCTCCGCTACGAGATAGTTCTTTTAAATGTTGCAGTAACGAAGAAAATAAAAGTCAAATAACGAAAGTAAATATATTTTTACGATACTATATTGAGTGAATTATCGAAATGCCTCCCAACATCCCTCTCTTCCTTGCTATTCAATATTAAAATATTGTTTATAAATGAAAAAGGTGTCTACTATATACTAGAGGAAAAACCATGGATACTCGAGGATGTGTTAAATTTAAAAGCATCAAAATGTGTCAAACTTATCGTACGATATAAAATCTTGTAATACAAATACATTTTTAAAAAACAATTATTGAGTTTATAAAAAATATTGGCAAAATAAAACGTATTTCCTATGTTCACAATTTTAATAAGCATTACCTTCTTAATGAGAAGAATTAATTATGCAGAAATGAATGTGCGTTTTTCACATCGCTATTAACCGTTGTCCAAGCGACACGCTCGCAGCGATATTGAAAAAAAAAAAAAAAAAAATAGATCCCCAGCTAGAGCGCGATCGAGAACCCGAAAACAATCGCGACTATTTGCGGGTCTCGGCGTACAAGAGGAGAGACCGTCTCCTGGGGAATTCGCCATCGAGCGGATGGCGGAATGCGAGCTCGCTAGGCAGCTCGGAGCTATTTCGGCCGTGATTATTTCGCGATCATATAAATCTTCCCCCTGGCGATGAAACGCCGGGGACATAGCTTGACAATTTAAGTTACGCGACAAGAGAACTAGTTTCGCCGTCGAAGAGTTGAAGATCTCGTACAAACATCTTGGCATACGCGTTTATTTATTCAGTTTGAGTGTTTGAAAATAGGCGTTAAATACTTTCCGATGCTTATTCCTTTCGTTAAAGCAAAATTCGCGTAAATAATATATTGCTTGCATATCGTATATGTTGATCAAACTATGACCTGTTTCTCATTTTAAGACGTTTTTAATAGAAAATCATGAAAAACTTGTTATCTTCTACATTAAACATGAAATAATTTAATATCGTATAAAATATGATAATTATCGAGTTGTATATAATATTATTAGTTACTCGTTGCTTAATTTCGATCGAGTAATTGGAGCAAGATTCAAATAAAATTTTCAAATTTTCTCTCGTCTCTCTTTTCAAGATAATACGGGTGCTTTATATCGATCGTATTACGTCAATTTGCCCAATTCAGACATCAAAGTCACTACTAAATGTTTCGACAGTGCGCTGTTATGTCAGCCAAATTCCCCGAGCGACTCTTACAATTAGCTTAAGCAACTTGTAAGTACAGTAGCTCGGGCAGTTTATGCTGCTCCAGCACTTCTATTTTCCACCCACGAAAGCCCCCTTAGGAGGTTCTCTCCCGTATTTCTATCACGTACGTATAGGTAGGTAGGTAACTGCGGATCGAGGATGATCATCGTTATGCGACTGTACGACACGATAAATTCAACACCCCGCGTCATCGTATTTTGGGGTGATCCTTGACGTTTAGCAAAACGAGACCGGGGAGATATAAGCGAAATTTTACGACTGTTGCCCCAGCGAAAGTTGATGAATAAACTGTATAGAATAAACCAGCCTATTCAGCGTTTAAAAATTAAAGGTCGCTGAATACATACATACATTCCTAAAGATTATATTATATATATCCATATATTGGCACAATTTTATTGCGAAGGTATATATAAAAAAAAGATTCTCGCGTAAATTTAAGGAAAACGATTCCTCATCGTGATCCGCGACATCGAACAGCCATCGCGTGTACCGAATCCGATCTGAACTCGCCTCTTTCTCTTCGCGAGCGAGACTTCTTTACGATCTTTTAAATTCGACATTCAGTAACATCGCGTGTCGAGCGGCTAAGCGCTCCATCCAGAAGGAATTGAATAATTTCAAGCGCTTTTTGCCGCTCACGCCGACGGCAATTTTTGCGGCAAACACCGATACCCTTGCCAGGGAAAATACAATGGGGTTGCGAGAAGGGAAGGGAAGGAAAAGCGAATCATCCAAGCGTATGTGTTATACGCCGCGAAGATAAACTCTGGGCCGCGAATGAGCGCCCCGAGCAACGCGCGCGCTGCAGTTTTAGATATTTTTTCTTGCCTTCTGGTCGGGGTGAACAATAACAATTTATGCGAGAGAAGAGCGAGCTCGCGGAAATTCAAAACGATCACGATTGGGCTCGGAATTTGCGTGGAAGCTGCGTGTCGATATATTTTTATTCATTCGCGTTATACAAGAGTTTGTTCGGCTCGAGGGTTCTTTTTAATAATGCATCGTTGCTGCGTTATAGCGCAGCAAAATAAAAAAAAATAGTCCAATATATTTATATATATATATTGGACTATATAATATATAAATTGCGGAATATTTTTCAGATTTGAGTGAAAATAATTCCCGAGACTTGTAAGAGGGAAAAAAATTAATTTTTCACTGTCGTAAATTTGCACGAATATGCGATATTGAAAAAGTTAAGCGATAGAGCAAGATGAGAATTGCTTTTTAATACATACGTACACGGTAATACATTAGGTTTGTCGCACAAACAGCAAATACAGCAATTACAAATAAGTAAATACGCTGCGGACGCAATGTTCCATATACGTGGATTCATTCAATTAAAACATTAGTAAATTAGTATCGGTCGAAACAAACTCTCGGAAAGTCCGAGCTTTCCATATAGCTTCTCTCTCGAGTCTCGAGTCTTTTTTTTTCCCCTTCACTTTGATTCTCGTGATGGATGAAACGACGAGTGATCGCCAAAGCAAATTCGGACATAACGAGCTGCAGACAGCGATGTTTCGCGCCAGCAGGCTTTTCTGATCCCGAGTCAAAAAATTCACAAATTTTTCAACTAGGGATACCGACACGACCGGTTAATTATACGTAATGCGAGAGAGAACATGTAGTTCTCTCGAAAGCGAAGTAAATTGACCGAAGTAATAGCGGAACGAATTAGAACACTCGTAATTAAATTTCATGCCAGTAACTGAATAATATATTTAAAGTGCCATTTGCACCTCGTCTACCTTTTATTGTTGCAAATAAACTAGAAATTACCACAGAATAAAATTGTACGTCCAATTTGTTACGAATTTGTTAAATGCATTCGTTGATCTTACACGTATTCGAGATGCGTATCGAGAGGAGTTTCTGTACATTGAGTTAGTTTAACGTCTTCGACAAACCGTGTAAATTCTCTCTTCAAAGGGAACCACGCGTTGTAATTCGCATAATTCGCGAGCAATAACACGTGTGAGCTCTTCTGTCCGGTCATGTATATGTCAACGCGGGTGGACACGCGTATTCACGCTCATCATATATACATATCTACGATCCGGTTGGCTCTCACAAGGATTGCACGCGGAATCGATTAATGTCCGAGAGAGAGAGAGAACCAAAGAGGATGCGGCTCCGATAGGAGTCTAGGTTAATGCCTGACATAGTTCGTCCGCAGATTGATTTTCCGACACGACGCGCAGCCCGGAATATTACAGATGAGGAGGAAAAAGAGGGAGAGAGAAAGACGTTCCAAATAGATTTCACCATGAAAAATTCTCTGTTCATCTGAATGTAAACAGATTCGCAGAAAAAGCAAATGCTATATTATATAACTATAATAATATTATAGATAATATTAGTTTCAGTTAAATATTAATTAGCACAGTTTCTCTATATATTCTTATTCCCAATTATTCATTGGAACAGATAGTCTGACGAAATCTATAATAAGGGGAAACAAAACAACAATATAAAAAAATATAAAAAAAACAACATTTCTTTTGTTTAATTTACATTATTGTACCGTAAAGATAATAATAACTAATGAGATTAATGGAAAATTATTTACTAAGATCAGCAAAATGTTACATTGTAGTTTTATATAGAATTGCATATTATCCAAGCAAATTATCTTAGAGAGATACTCTTTTCTCCTTATTTTTCATAAAAGCTCTTATCTCCATCTTAATTTTCCCGTATTATAGGCTATTGAGTTTCCAACCGATTAATATATCGTTGTATATACTTATCGATATTGAAAGCTCTCGGGATATTAAAAACCATAATTGACTTACTTTCGCCTTGCTTACACGTGCGTTATATATCAAAGATACGGATATAATTGCATAATCATTCCCTGTGCATAATCAACCCCAACGCAAGGGGGTAAAACAAACAAATAGATAATGGACCTCTAATTTTATCGAGGCGATATATAGTCGAAAGGCTTTACCTGGCATGCAGCCGACCGGAACACGGATCGATCGAGACGGAATTGGATTCCCTGCTCGCGCGATCCCGACAGACTAAATCATAACAAGTCCGCGTGCCGGGGCGATGAGATTCATTCGGCTGTCTCGCGACGACGCGCGGCGATCTAATTTCGAGCGATTTATGACTCGCCAAGAATGCGGCGGCGTCGGGGCCGCGCCGTTAATAAGTTACGCGGCTTTTCCGTCCACCTCCCTTCCCGAAAAGTTTGTGCAAGCCCGGCTAAAGATAGGCCACGCGTGGCCATCGGCAGCGGGCACATCAAAGCGAGAACACGATTGTTCGCGATATAAATAGATGAATCAAAAGTACGTAACGCGCGCATCTTTTCCTCCCTCTCTTACTCTCTATCTTTCTGTCTCGGGTCGTCGATCGGATACCGTATTACGAATTCAAGGCTCGAGGTCGCTGAAGTTACGCGCTACACTTCGGTTTAAGCCAAGTCCCTTTCGGAGGATCGGACGTGCGCGATTTCACGCGATCGAGGACAAGTCGTCCCTCTGTCAGACATCGAGAACCCTCGTTTTACCCGCAATTTCTGAGTTGACCCTAGGACCTTCTCTCCTTTCGAAGGAAAATACCACGCGGTTGTCTGTCGACGGTCTGTCCGCTTTGGCGAAGCGACCCTTCTTTCCATCGTTTCGCAGCGAATCAACTCGAGAACTCCCTGGCACTTCTAAACCCTTTTCATTTCTCCTCTGACCGGCGACGGGCAGAATCGAGGAATCGCCGAGCTATTATTCAGTGACATACGACGTGTGCTTAATCGTCAAACGTGTAAAATGGTACCCTCTCATCTAAACCCTCCCGCAAGGATTATCGAAAAAGAAGAGAGCGAAGGCTTGGCATATAATCTATGACGCGTGGAAGAGCGATGTTTTACAATAATCGTCAGCGGTAAAAGAGGCATTACTGCGCCTCTCGTATGTCGTTAGCGTGCAAACCTTTTAAACCTCTTCGTTCTTTTTTGCATAAAGAACGACGACGAGATAAGAGTGAAATTGCCTAGCTCTTGAAGAAGAACTCTTATCGTAGACTTCTCAGATTTTTTGCAAAAGATAAAAAATAAACAAAAAATGAATATTACACATAGGCCGGCCATGAGAACCGCTGACGGTAAACTGCGGAGTGACTGATACCTGAGGGGTAGCTTCTGATGAAAACGAGCGGCGTCGTTTTCCCTTTACCGCATCACACAAGCGTGCGCGGTCCTTTTACCACCCTGTCGTGCGCTCCGCGCGTCCATATTGCGCGAAACGCCGAATCAACTGCCGGGCTGAAATGTAATCAAACGCCGTCGGGCTTATATCGAATGACCGTGGAACTGGGCGAAGCACAGCACCAAACGTATGTGTAACGGCCGATGAATACTGGAGATAACGATTCGCGTACAGAGTCGCGAGAGAATAACGCATCCACAACCGAATCTGTTTCGCGAAAGCTCTGCGTGATTTAAAAAAAAAAAAATTATCTCTCTTCGGTACACAATAAAATATTTGATTTCGTATATTATTCAAAAATGCATTTTATTCGTACAAATACGTGTATCGTTTATATACGCTCTTGAAATATTGTTCAAAGAGAGTAGCCTTGGAGATAGGAATCGCAATCTACTGAGTATCTTTATACAACGTCATCCGAACGTGTACATCGCATTTTTCAATTTCAGAGTTTCGAGAATAAAATAGGCGGATAAGATAAATTTCTTCTTCAAACGATATTTTCAATTATACAATACACGTGATAATAAATATGTTTCTTCAACCAAGCCAAAAAAAATTTGAAACAAATTGTCTGCCTCAAAAACCCTCACAAAATTTTTACACGTACAAAAAATGGTATGGAGAAAAGGCGTTAGAGTTACAAAAACATATGATTGATTTGGGATCTTTTTGAGAGAGATTATTTTTCCCGATGCTATTTTTTTTTTAATAAAAAAAAATTATATTGCATCTCGCTGTACGTCGTGACTGCTGTCGAGTCGTGGAATGATCGATGAAAAGTATCTACACGATCTCTCTCTCAGCAATCTCCGTTTCTCCCGTGACAAGTTGATAACTCGTCCCCGCCACGTTACGCCAAATGAAATAATTCATTTCGCTCGCCAATGACTCGCGCAAATTACACCGTTACACTTGCGATGTGATCGCTCATTATGTCATCTAGCAAAAGGTAAGTAGGTAACGATCACGCATTGTAGCCGACACCGACAATGTCGCAGTAGAACGTAATCGTCTCTATATTTTTTCTCGTCGTAAAATCGGCGAAGGGATCTTTCCTTCAAGATACAACACGGACATTTCCATCCGCTGTAAAACTATCGTAGGCATTTTTCGCTGAATAATACAACCCAGTAAATTTTCTTATGACATTTAGCTCGACGTGAGAGCAAAGAGAAATGATAGAATCGGAGGGAGGACAAAAAAAGATAACCAATCGATATGTCGCGTCTTGACATGTCTAATATGTTGAACATCGAAGTTGCCGAAATAAGGTCCCTCGAAGACGAGCCGGAGCCTGTCTTATTAGGTTTTTATTTGGAGAATAAAAAAATTGATTCGAACTTAATATAACTGGGCCAAACGTCAGCGACATTTTCTTATATCGTTTTAATATCATGATTGCGAATTCTTTATGTCTTACTCATATTTTTCACATTTTTTTAACGCGTGTTTTAGTTAACTGATCGTTTTCAATGTATACCTTTCGCCATTCTTAACATTCCGACCGAAATATTTCAGGACATGCGAAGATTAGGAGAGCCCGAAGCGATCTATAACGATGTTAGTCGTCGCGTGGCCTTGTTTCGATAATGAATACGCATTCTCTTATTCATTTTTTAATGAATCCGTAGAAGCTCGTCACGATTATGCGTCAGTCGAGCGAACTACTTCTCATTTCAAAGGAATCAATCGTGCATACACAAATTTGCTTTCGATGGAAAAAAGAGCTCCCGATCCATATATATATATCCTCGATTGTACACGAAATCCTTTCAAGCAATCTCAAGTACCTTCGAAACCTGATAGCTTAATTAGCGTGACGAAATTAATTAAATCGAAGATGTAACTTTTATCGGGGTGAAGTGGTTGATGCGTGTTTCGCTCCCAAGTAGAAAAAATATTTTTAAAAAATGAAATACCTTCGATATTAAATACTCTTTTGAAGAAGTTAAAATTCTCGGCGGTAAAATGCGATCGACTGTATAAATAACGGATACCGGAATCGCCGGTGTGTAACTTTACTCTTCTCCAACTTTTCGCTTCATCACTGTAACGTCGTCGTCATCGTCGTCGTGCCCGCTCTTCGAAGATTACATTGCGTGTTGAAACAAGCGTAGTTAACGAGACTCGGTCTCGCCCTCCTAGCCGAGCTAACGAATCGCTCGTGCGATTTATTCGCGACGTACACGAAAAGAAATTCCCCGAATTACGCCGCGAGATCCGCGAGAGATCGCCTCGTCTGAATTTTATTTGCGTCGTACGTCGGGGCTCGGCACGTAGATTAAAACGACGTTTCCCGGAATATCTGCACGCAGCGATGTACGGACTATTAATTCGCTACACACGTAATATACGTTTGCGGCAGGGCCGGTCTTAAAAAACTAATTATTTCGGAGCATAATGGTATAACGGTGTATTACTATGGGATTATTCACTTTTTCCTTAACCCTATAGCCGGTAAACACGCCTTCTCGCAAATTAAATCTCTAATCAGAATTATGAGATTTCAAGAAAAGTAATTGAGAACTGAGTCATACTCTTTTTTTTCTCTGATAATAATTTTATTATTTTTTTTTATTATTTATTTTTTATTTCGTGACATTTTAATATTGCGCAGGATGTATATCGGGTGTGTATCACTAAAAATTTACGACTAAATATAATTTTTCGTGAATTCTGTATCGTAAGCCGGAGAAACCGGCCCTCGAACAGCATTTCTTCGTGAATTCGTGCTTTCTTTTTCCCGACACCCGTTACGGGCCCTTATCTCTGGCAGCCGTATCTACGAAGCGGGGGAATACATGCACCCTCGCGTGTCGCGCGGGATATAACGCGAACTCGCCCTCGACAGCAGTTGTGCCTCATGGGAGAAAGAGGGAAAAAAAATCGCTGCTCTATACAAGCGGTTTAAAGTCGTCTTGCGCGGCACGCGCGGCTTCGATAAAATATAAAATAAAAATGTAGAACAAAAAAGAGAAGATATATTTTAACGAGGCATTAAACTGGGACGCGAAAATTTTTGTTATTCTTTCATTACGCAGTTTTTTCCCCGCCCGACGTGACTCTGACATGAAAATTCACCGAATTATCGTAAGAAAGATATATATCGTTGAATCTCGCGACGATTAATCGCATTAGCTTCTTTCTCTCACGCACGCAAAGGGATGAACGAGCGAACACGAGATGTCCCGTTCGCATATAAATTCATCGACGATTGTCATCGCCCCCAACCCCTTCCTCTCCCCCGCCATCGCTCCGGGGGTCGACAACGGGGTCGGATCGATGGAAAGTTTGAGGGGCGCGATAATAAAGTTGAGCTTCGTTTCGAAATAGATTTCAATTTACGATCCACGCGGGCTTGACTTAAGAGCGCGGTAAATCTCGCGCTATTTCGCCCCTCATTCCGCCCCCCACCCAACTTGCCGCTAACTTTATCGGCCCTGACTGAAATCGGTGGCCTTGAACCTGTATTACTTTATAATAAACCGGCATGCACTCTCGTCGCGATACCGGGATACTTGTCCCTCTACAAAAAAAAATATTCCGTTCTTTTATAGCTATACCGCCAGCGAAACGACGAAATGTTTTCGCTCTTTGCGTTTCCAGGCGCGATATATACAATATGACACATAATAGTCGTTTCTGTCGCAACTTTCGAAGAAAAACACGAACGCTATAATAAAATCGTTGTAAAGTAGTTAGATAAATAAACAAGTAAGTAAGACGCCGCAGAACGGGCGAGAAATAAAGCTTAACTGTAAAACTGTGCCCTCGCGACATTAAATATTGATATTGAAACGAATGGTAGCTTGAGCTTTACCTTGAGGGAACGAAGGGAACTCTTTCGAAGCTTCGCTTTTAATCACAATGTATCGAATGCAAAAAATTAGACGGTCAATTGGAACATGCGGAAATATTGAATACGCAAAAAATGTTGAATCGCACCTTCTTTTTATACTCTCTTTAGCCACCCTTAAAGCTTAGAGGCGAAAATCTGCGGGGATTTCCCGCCGCACAAAATCTTCCGAATTAGGTCGAAATGGAAATTGACGGCATATTGCCAATTTTCGTGATAGACTTTCGCGTGATTCGACATCCCCTGTTTGTAAAAGCCGGTCAATATCCCCGAAATAGAAAGGGGGAAGAACACACCGTAATTTTTCTTCGTGATACCTCGAATAAAGGAATAAACGGTGGGTGAAAAAGGGTAAGGAAAGGGCGGCAACTGTGTATACCGGCAACCAATAAAGAACACGAACACACGAAACAGCAATGTTCCCAATCGTGCTAGTTGGTTGTGAAAGTTGCTGCGATGCATCGCCACCGGATGTCGTTCGCCGAATCGCGCGAGGCTTTCCGACAAACGTCCTTGACCTCGCGCAAACGCGAGATCCAAGGATACATCCGGTAGGGATAAACCCAACCTCGAGAAAGAGTCACGAACTGCGTTATTGAAACCTCAGATGGTATCTGCCAACTATCGCGTAATCGGTTACTCTTAATTAGCGCACAGCTCCCAAGATGCCATCGCCTGCCTGCTTACATATTTTATCCATATATATATCTGGCATATAACATACGTATACAGAGTGTTTCTTATCAAGCACACTTGCAAATCGCGGATTTCGCACGAGTAATTTTTTAGCAATTCTTCCTCAGCGAAAATATCGAGGAAAAATTCATTTATTGCAATGTTCCAATTTCCGATATCTTTAGTATTTAAATTTTCTCAAATTAAAGTTTCCTAAAATGTATTAAACAATATTATAACTACCTTTTTCCTCCAAAGTTTCAAAAAGCCATTTATTTTTAATTCTCATAACTCAAGAAAGCTACGGGACATCTCGACGTTTTCGAAAGCAAAATCAACTCGAGATTGATCAAAGAACCCGTAAGTTCAAAGCAAACGCGCTTTTTTTAGAGAGTAAGACACTCTGTGTATCTAACGAAAGAAATAAGAGACAATGTAGACGAAAGATACCTCTACGTGAGACTTGACGAGTATTTTTTTTTTACATGTGTATCGATTTTTTTTCGCGACTGTCGCGTTGGAGTGAGCGCTACATTTTATTACAAAGCCGTTAAACGTTAATGACAGTCAACGAATAGTCTGTTATGCGACGGAACGTAAAACGACAGTCCCCGACGATCTACGAGAGACGTTAACTGTGCTATAACCCGATTTGCCCCTCGGTCTGCCGGCTTTTACTGGGCCACTCCGAAAACTCATTATAATAAAACTCGCGCCGCGTTTATGTTCCATGCATCTTCCTTCCGCGTTAACGTTGGCGCATTTTAAGCGTGAACGCGAAAAGTATATATTTATTGCGGGTAAAAACTTCCAGAACGGTAAAAGTGACGAGAGCTATTTTTTTTTGCATTATTAAATGATAAATAGAAGAAGGCGTAAAATATATCGCAAATTGAGAGATTCGTCGTTTTTATGATAAAATCTTGTTGTCAAAGAAAAGATAGAGATAGAGAAAATGATGTTTCCCCTTTTGCACATATTAAAAACAAACATTATCCGCTCTTTGCGATGCAAAACTTACCACCGATTTCGGGAGCTCATTTTTACTAGAGATCGCAAGAGATAGTAATTTTTGAGAAGCAGTCCGCGGTATATAAAGCGTATGACTCGCAAGCCCTTGATTCTGAAAGGCAGTCGACCCAGTTTCGCGCAGCGCTGCATATTGCTGCATTTCTGACCCTGCGACTTTCGTGTTACTTCTTTCCCGAATCTCTGAGTCGAGTTTGCAACGCGGTTTATAGGGGAATAAAGAGAATAAAGAAATGCCAACCGCTTTTTACAGCCGCAAAGGGAGAAGAGATGGAGTATTGCGTAACTTGTGGAAAACTTATCAAGTCAATATATATTTTTCCTATCTTTCCTGCATTTTATATATATATATATATATATATATATATATATATATATATCCTTCTCTATCAATAAGAAAAGAGAACGGAAAGAGAAAGAGAGAGAATAACTGCGAAATTATATATTAAATGATAAATAATTACATATGATTTCGTTTTTATTTTTATCTTCTCGATTAGTAAATTTTTTAACGATGATGTATAACTGTTACAACTGTCAATTTAGCACAAGAGAGTAATGTAAAAAATTTGGCGCAATCTATGCAAAGATAAATGATATATATTGTGGATATCGCGTTATAAGAATTAATAATTACCGTCCCGCAAATATTTATTCGAAAATAGCTAAAGTTACCGATATCGAAAAAAACACTTGAATTATTAACCGAGTGCATTTATGCATACTTGCTTCCCTTCTCCTCATTAATGTTCCTTCACAATCGATAAATTGCCTCTTTTCGACAATATATTCTCTATATAATATAATCGTTAACAAGACTCCGAATCTCGGTTGTCTTTTCTGCCAATTTCAAAAGCTCGATCCATACACGATGTCAACTTTCGCATTGCTCGCTAATTGGAGCTTGTCCGCGAACAAGAATGAGCCATTACCAACTCACGAAATGACTTCCTCCTTTCGGTATCTCGGGATGATATCGGCGTCGAGTGCACTCGACGGAAATGCGCTCGCGTTTGCAGACAGAGGATAGCTTTGACGGCTTCCGTCCTCTGCGCCTTCCCTTCTTTCCCCGTTCGAGAAAGCACGGGCGATATAAAAATACAACTTGTTATCTCTCCGGATAATGCGTCCGGTCCGGAGTTCCGATTGTATGAAAAGACGGCGACCGCGTTCGCGTTTTAAAGCGCGCCTCATTTCATTCGTTCTTTTGTCATCCCCGCTCAATTATCGTCGCGCGTTAAGCTCGTAATTGGACGGCGATCGAGCAAATTGATATTCCGCGAATACAGAATTAAGATTATCTCCCCCTCCGAATATATTCGCGTTGACTAGCAATACGATTAATTATTATCGACAAAATATTTCCTTAAAAAAGAGTAAATATATACATTCAATTTCTATAATAATAATACAATAATCTGCATTAAAATTTAGATCCTTCATTACTCAGCTAATCTACATCTACGAAACTTCTGACATATCGTCCTTTATATACATATTTTAGAAAATAAGGTTATATACTTTAAGAATTGTATCAAAAATTGTGCCTAACGAGAAGCGTGATAAATACCGATTTAGAAACGATCCGCAGGAATATATGAAAGAACTTAAATATGCGAATGTCGAGTGTGTTTATATGTGCACATATTACAGTATCAAATATCGTACCTATACTATATTGAATCGATGTCGAAAAAGAAAACGATAAACTTGGGAACCGTCGTCGTCTCTTCGTGGCCTCCTTTCGCGATTCCATCCCGATATCGATTGCGCCTTCTCGAGCATATTCTGTGTCCCCGAGGATGGCCCTTTTATGCGAACACATTGTTTCGCGTATCGCGTGGCGCGAATGGAATTTGCATTCGGATCAGCATCGGCTTGGGAATTGATTGACTTCCTTTCTACGTCTCTGCGAAAGAGGAGCCGGGCCGCGTTATGACTCGATAATTAAAATATAATTATCCGTACCGATGGCTAATCGATTCGAGTGAAGGAAAAAAATTGTTAAATTGCAATTGAGTGTAATGTTCGCAGCGGGATTAAATGCAACGTATACGTAAAGTAAAAAATTATTCAATCAAGACGCAATTATATCATCTGGCTGTGTATATGAAAACATAATATTAAAACACGTATATTAATTTTATCATTGTTATATCAACCGTATTAAGAATTAATATTTATTTTCTCGCATTCTCAAGATTTTTTATATAAATATATCGAATTTCCCATACACACTCTTCACATAGCACACATATGAATTTAAATGTTAGATTAATCTATGTGAAGGATATCCTAGAAAGGGAGGAAAAACATGTGCATAGGGAATACTCCTATGCAACGACATAGAGTACTCTTGTCCTTCTCGATAAATTTTGCACTACACTGCCGCGGCTTAAAACGGGGATTAACGCGATATAGCCGGCGATATATACAGATATCAACACCTGAGCGAGCGGTATCAGCTAATCCGAACTACGTATGCATTAAAGCATCAAATATTAAGGACGCCGCTTTCGGAGAAGTCTCGGTTACACGCTAAGGGAGAAGATTTGCAGGGAGGGAAGGAGATGCAAGGGATGAGCTTCCTGCGCCGGTCCATCGGCGCCAGCTAACCGGGTGCATATTCAGAGACTTCGTCTCGTTGCCGCTTAATAAGATAATTAACAACTCCGCGGCGCGATCGAGACACACTTCGTGCATGGAGAGAGAAAGAGAGAGAGAGAGAGAGAGAGAGAGAGAGAGAGAGAGAGAGAGAGAGAGAGAGAGAGAGAGAGAGAGAGCTCCATCGTCGATGTATAAACTATCAAATGAACATGCGTATTACACGGACACCAACCAACAACATACGCACATGCGCGCTGCAACAACGCCGAGTCAATTAATGCTCTTCTACAAAAGAAGAGCTGTTCTCCCGCAACTGCTCTTCGTCCCCTCCCTCTCTCTCACCACCAGCCGCCGACAGTTTTATGAATAATTTAACAATTACACACTCGTGTGCATCGTGTGTCGCCATCCCGGGGACTTTTGCAGCCGCCTTGACTGCACTTTGACCGCCTTTTACGCGTCGCGATCCATCGCGCGAATCGTCTAACTCGGTCAGATATTATTACGATGTTGCGTAAAATTCGCGACTCCGCGGCCAAGGCTTCGTCTTCGTCGACGTCGTCGTTGTCGCTCGCTCGCTCTCTGTATGACGGTTTTCCGCGGAAGAGAATTTTCCATCCCGATTACGGACGCGTTTATTAAAACGTCAGCCCGCGAAGCTTTTACTTCGTATTAACTTGGCGTTATCCGTTTTGGCACAAAAAGACCGCGAAGACTTTTACTTCCCGCACCCTCCCACTTCTTCCATCCACGTGGGATAAAAGCTGCTAGATTTTTCACCCCCGCAAACGCGCGCGACCACGCCCATTCCACTCTATACATGTATGTATAAAGATGTAATTAACGTGTAAAAATCTAATATCCATCTACGTGCATTTGCCGCAGCATGCGTCCGCACGGGAATAAATATTTGCACGCTGCGGACAAATATATCTATTTTTTATAATAATATCTTTCGCTCGAAATAAAAAACACCGGACAAAAGTCTGTAGATCGAAATGTGTCCGCAAACAAATCCTCTTTAATAAACGGAAAGTTTGCTTTAATCGTGGAAGAAACAGCAATAAAGATATTCTCGCATCAAGCAGGCTTAAAGAGAACATATAACGATCAAGTGTGCGGATGTAGATAGAAAATAGTATTTATGAACGATATCCGTAGACAGTATAAGTATGTAAATGTATATTAGGATTAATTAATCATTCCTCTCGGGAATTTCGTAACATTTAAATTAAATTTAAATACAAATTCAAGTAGTAAAATAGGCTAAGAGCCAGACGCAAAAATTAGCCGCAATTTTGCTTAAATTTTTCTTTATTTAACTTAACATTTCGGTTCTTTCCCGTGGACCATTTTGAATAGATAATAATACTAGAAAGATGAGAGGCGGACCTGTGCGAAGCTTCAATCACAGCCTGCAGACGAATACGTCCATTTTGTATCTCCCCGATAAACAGTCCCTTAGTTTAAGCCTATAATACCCTTCTCGAGAAGAGAAGGAAGTCCCTAATCGAGGGACCGTTTACCTGCTAGGGCCTTAAAGGCTGAGCCTAGCAATAATCTTCAGCAAATAGAATCACAAAAAAAATCATAAATCTTGACTTTCACATTCAGGGTGTCCAGCAGACTAAGTGAAAAAAATTCCCTGACTTTTTCAGGTTTTTCAAGACCAGAAAAATTAATTTTTCCATGACTTTTTAGTATTATTTTTTTCAAAATGCATAATTTGCGTATATCTGTATGACAAGTCAATTAAATGTTAAATTACGAAATTGTTGAGATATTTTTGTCAGTAAACAAATAAAATTTTTAAAAAGTTAGAAATTTAAAAAAGGAAAAATTTAAAGCAATTATACCATCTGCATTATGAACGATAATCGAAATGAATATGTCACTACAAACTTTATAATACGCATATCAATTAATAATTGCTTAACTCAATTTTTTTCAACATATTAACTAATATGTGAACTTAATACTTTATTTATATATTTTACTACAATATTATTGGAGTATACAGGCTATTGCGACGTAAGATTTGTAGTGAGTATCATAGTATCAAATACTAACAGCCAAACTCTCTAGCCAAATAATCACTTTACATTTATTTATTTTTTTTAATTTCAAATTATTATTGAGAAAAAATGTGGAACGATATAAAAATATCCAGATAAATCGTAAAATTTCCTGACTCTTTTCCCTAATATTTCCAGATTTATAAAATCCCCTAACAATTTCCGGTTTTCCAGATTTCCCTGACCGCTAGACACCCTAACATTTCAGCATACCTTACATTTTTAGTAAACTGTCAAAGCAAAGAAGATAAGGAATCGAGAAACAAAAAGCGAAAAACCTACATCAGCGATACAAAACAACTATAAAGAAAGAACTCAAACAGCGATAATCTCGAAGGCATAAATTTGCATAAATTTTTCTTTATTTAACTCAACATTTCGATTCTTCCCCTTGGACCATTTTGAACAGATAATACTAGAAAGATGAGAGGCGGACCTGTGCGAAGCTCCAATCACAGCAGACGAATAATACGTCCATTGTATTTCCCCGATAAACAGTCCCTTAGTTTAAGCCTACCCTTCTCGAGAAGAGAAGAAAGTCCCTAATCGAGGGACCGTTTACCTGCTGGGGCCTTAAAGGCTGAGCCCAGCAATGATTTTCAGCAAATGGAATCACAAAAAAATCATATATCTTGACTTTCACATTACCTTACATTTTTAGTAAATTGTCAAAGAAGATAAAGAACCGAGAAACAAAAAGCGAAAAACCTACATCAGCGATACAAAACAAATATAAAGAACCGAAACAGCGATAATCTCAGAGGCATAAAAGCCATAAATCAGTCATATTTCAACGACGTGACTTTTTTTGCCGCGCCTTAATTCTTTTGTCAATGTATAATTTTTCTTTTTTTTTCTTTTGAGAAATCGCACTACGACAATTTCTTTATAACAGCTACTAGGTCATCAAACCTTCTTTCCCATTATATTTTATATAGTTTTCGAATAGAAAGGTTTTTTGTATTTTATTTCAGGTAAAGAAAAGTTTCAATACATGTTTAACATTTTAAATTGCTTCCAGGTAGTCACCTCGTACCGCTCATTGACAGAAGGATTGAACCTCGTCGCTGAAGACAAAAGCGTCGAGGTCGAGCAATCGATACGATCGTGACCAGCTGTCGTGATGTTTTGCGTTATTTAAAATTCGCTCAGACACGATTTTATACGCTAACTAAGGGCACAACGCGAATCGAAAGTACGGACACCGAAAATATATTTATATCGTTATACTTTTCCATCCGCGTTCATCTCATTGTCAGCCCGTCGATTATCGACATGGTTCAATATTTAGACGGACAACATCGATGTGGCACGGCGCCGACAAACGATAAACATTTAATTAATGCTTTTTAGGTATGCTTTATAGCGGACGAACAATATTGCCACTGTGTTTCATCCCGTGCTTGTTACTCTCGCCTCTCCTTTCCCATCCCCCGCCGCCCCCTCACACTTGTATGAATAATTTATGCTCCTACACACCACCCGGTGCCCGAGTTCGGTCAACACGACGCTCGCATAACCATGTTTCCGGCTCCGTATCAATTTTGCCGCGACACGGCAGGAAGACAATTAAGATAGCGCGCCGTTAGATAACAACTATGTTCCCTTTTTGGACTCGAGCGTCCACGTTCAGCTTTCCCCGTGTCACAGTGGCAAAAAAAAAAAAATATGTGTTAATTCTCTCGATATCGGGGGTTTGAATAAATACTCGACTCGGATGTTTTCTAAATAAAACCGTGCGCGCGATTTGGTACGCGAGGTGGATTAGATTACCGCTGCCGCAAATTTGTGTCGAGTAAGCGAATAGTGATGTTTGCGTTACCAAAATTAAAGTTTTATTTGCCGCGAGCGGATTTTCCGGAGGAACGATCGCGCTAAACGAGCAAACAGAAAATCATTACGCCAAACGGGGACAAATCGGAATTGCGACTCTCTACGGAATAAGATCCGAGATATCTCCATCGATTGTTTTCTCTTATCTAAACTCTTCTTCTGTACGTCTGGAAAGACGTGAAATTTTGAATGGAGAAAGTTAGACGGTAAATATTTCATATCCTCCGACCGATATTTAATGTCAAAGGTAGAAACGTGAACGAAATTCCCACATGTAAAAATTCTGCTCGATGACACGAGAGCAGAAGTAATGTTAAAATAGAAAAGGGAAAATCATTTTAAAAGTAGAACTGTATATCTTTTTTTCCTTTTTTTTTCGAAGATAACACGCTTCTTCTCCCTTAACGATCAGCACTAACTTTCAGCGATAACTTCTCGATTGCGTCGCCGCTTTTTCAAAGTACTGTTTCACAGAAACATAAGCGCAAGTACGAGGATAGCAATAAAGCTTTACGACCGCGCGTAACGAAGGAACTCGCCGGGGCTTTGGAGTGAAAAAGAAAAAAAAAAAAAAAAAAAAAAAAAATTACAGGAGCGAGAAAAGAAGCGAAAAAAAGGGGGATATTAGTGCAACGTCGAAGCGATTATCGTAACGCGCTGTTTTATCCCACTTATAACACGAAGAGGATGAAAGTTGGACGTGAGAACCTGTAACGAGCCGCTTCATTCTAAGGGTGTGGAAATAACTGGTTCTTCGCGACGCAAAGAAACGCACTAATTGCCGACAGAGACCCACTCAGCTAGCGTCCGAGCAAGCCATTATCGTTAATTTAAATATCCGCAAAGTTTGTTTATAAGCCGTCTGGCTGTTGGAAAGAAGCTTCTTACGGCACATTAAGGGTTGAATTTTACTAATATCCGGTTAACTTTATTCTTCGGTTACTCACACTCACACGCATATTATTATTATTACATATATTCTTTATCGAATATATCAAAAGAAATAAAATGTTTAATCTTAAAATAATTTTTTATCTCTAAATCTGTGTTGTCAAATTATTTTCTTAATTATTATTACTCAATCTATTTGTTATCTTTTAAATTTTAATCCTAAACTTTATTCATAAATTTTGCTCCTTATTTTTGAACTTTTTAGAAACATGTAACAAGAAAATTATTTATTAAAAAATATATTTTGAACAACAAGATGACTTGGCTTTTTAATTTTAATTGGTCGGTTTTACAGAACGCTTTTAGGACTAAAAATTCACTTCCAAATAAATAAAAACTATACTTTTTCAGAAGCCTAAGATTATTAATAACTTCAAAGATGCGCGCAATCGAGATATGTATTTTTGATACATGGTATAATATATAGCTACACTCTGAAGATGAGAGATCCAAGCGACCGCAAATTGCCACCATCTGATTGACTGTCCCCGTTCTCCGAACCGCTTATTCGTGTGAGGATTGAATCGTACGGTGATTGAAAACAATCGAGGGTTATATGTCGGTCAAAGAAACACGTCGCGAAGCCGTACGACCGGAAAGAAACCCGGTTGCTTCAAAGGAAAACACCAAAGAGCCACCTTCTGACCTTCTTCCAATTATCCAAACGCAATTTGATCCTCCTTACCTCATCAATCCGAGAAGCGGCACTTGTAAGAATCGTTAGATCCGCCCGTTAATTACACAACCGTCGACCAATTGAAAGACGCGCGGAGAAAAATTATCAAGCAAAATCAAAAAAAATTATACACTTTCTTAAATTTTTAAAAATGTAGTGTATAAATAGTGTATAAAATATGTATAAATAGTGTATAAAATGTCTATTATAAATTCCAACTCTGTTAATTATAAACTCCAAAGTGTAATCTCCATGGAAATAAATAATTTTTGAATTATGCAAATTAAATCTTTCGTGCGAGACGAAATGACAGTCGTCGATTAATTTCCTAATAGGTCAGTGAGTTTCCAAGGGGTTTCCTTTCTCGCGTTTCGAATTAATTGACTAGTTTTCCAGCATACACAGCTCATCAAGCAAGTCAACTCCAAGCAGAACCTACACCGCGATCGATCTTTATTTTTTTCGCTTGACAAAATTTTCGTAATTAAAAAATTGAAGGCAATTTGCAATATAGCGATTTAAAATATCTGTCCGATAGACGTTGCTTTGTCTTCGCGTCGCCACTTTGTCGGAGATAATAGCTGGTGCCGCGCTTTTGGCACATGTGTCGTCCGAAAAGAGAGAGAAAGAGAGGAGGACCAACAGAGAGAAAAATTGCGGCGTCTGGTTGTCGAATGTGAATTTACCGCATCGCGGTAAGCAGGATAGAATGATTGTAGAAAGATAAATTATTCCGCGGTGTGAAAGATGCATCAGTCGCGCGCGGACACCGAAGGAAGGAAAAAGCGCGTGCGAAAGCAAGGGACGACCAATCACCGGCATGAATAAATCTAAAGCTGATTCGCTGACCGTCGATTCCAGCGAGACGAGCGAATGCGCGAAAAATATGCAGCACACAACTCGATGAATCATAGATTTATTTATCATAAAAACAGAGGAAAAAAATACTTTGAAATAAATAAAAAAAATTACAGCAAAACCGATTCTTTATACTTAATTAATTTTTATTAATTATCTCTATTATAGGAGACGTTCGTAATAATCAGAATTGAAACCGATACTTTGCATTTTTTTCATCAGCGCTACAAAAAAAAGTAACGAACATTCCGTTAATTAAAAATAAATCGGACGTTAAAAAACATTATTTTATACAAGGATTCTCTCTCGAATTAAATAATACTTTTTAATATTTCAAAGGCGACCAGCGGTTAATAAAACAACGAAATACATATTTCAAAAAAATAAAAAAAGCGAATGCACGCGTGGGGTCCATTAATCCCACTAATAAAACTTGTATCGCGGCGACGCAGAAAGTAATAACTGTCAATGGTGCGTGTGTAAAAGGATGACAGCGAAGAAAGGGGGCGTGGAAGGAAATAGGACTGAATCGATCGAAGAGTAGCCGAGGGTGGGATTTATTACGTTCTCCTATTCTGTGCTTCCAGAACAATCAAGCGGACGCCACAAAGGAGGTCGTCGCAACGGACTTAATTCAAAGATAATTGATCAAGGAGCAGAGGCAGACGTACTCGCGGTAGACCGAACGGCGGACCGAATTTTCAATTTTGATTAAAACGTGCATATTTTATATTTAATTAATCAAGACAGTCTTTCTCTTTCTCTCTGGCTTGATATATCGGAGCGCATATTATTCAGATCACATTTACCGTTTACATTGTATGTTTACACAATGAAAAATTTAATTCGACTAAAAGTTAAATTTTCCACTCACCGGTGACAGGAGCCTCGATGTCTATCATGGTTTTCTCCGAACGTAGAAGAGCGGCTCCATCGTTGATTATACGAAGAGCCGCAGCTTCGTCGATCCTACCCTCGAGGATAAAGTGTTGCTTCAGGACCTCCGGCCGCGGAGATCCTGTTCGTTCGTCGAAGACTTCTGCCACTGTCAGTTTGTGCGACGGTGGAAACGGGACATCTGTCAACAAAAACGAATGCCATGGAGTTAGAGATATTCAGGAGCAGTATGTTCGATAAAATTTTACACGACGAGAAAAAAATCTTATATAATATAAGCACACAAGTAATATGAAGATATACATGTGTCGTCAAGACATTTTATACATACCCTGATAATATATCTTTTTTCAAAAATAATTGTCAAATACAAAATATAATCCTATAATCGCGATTAAAGGGACCGCGATCTTTTATAGACGCTTCATAAATTTCTCTCAACTGTCTTGGCACAAGGAGTGGCCATTTACCGAATGTCGCGTGGCATTAATTACAACCAAGCTGTTTGTCATAATTCCACGTGACAATTAACGCCTTTTTACGAGATACGAGCGGCGTTACAAAGCGATTTGTCGCCTAGATAAATCGAAGCGCAAATACTGACTGACGACATGTATGCCTAAATATTGATCGAACGACTTTGCGAGCGAACCGAAACGCTGTACTCGCCAACTAAGAATTGATGAGTGTGCGCACGTTACATGAAATAAATATGTAAATGTTAAGATGCGTAATCTGCCTCTCTCTCTCTCTCTCTCTCTCTCTCTCTCTCTCTCTCTCTCTCTCTCTCTCTCTCTCTCTCTCTCTCTCTCTCTCTCTCTCTCTCTCTCTCTCTCTCTCTCTCTCTCTCTCTCTCTCTCTCTCTTTTGTTTTCCTGTCTGTTTCCTGTCTACATGATTTATGATTTCAAGTTCCCTCGCGGTCGTTTTAAATTGCGATTCGCATTCGCAAAAAATTACATAGCGAACCAGAGTCACATTTTCATTTTCTCGTTACATAGAAATGTAAATATACAAGTATGTAGTATATGTGCTTCGCTTTACTCGCTGTCGCGGAAAAGCATCATTGAAAATCTGAAAATGTTAACGAGATCAATGCGGCGCGATAAAAAAAAAAACAGTTGTGATAAAAACGCTTTGCGCGTTTAATTTCAGATAATTACGTAATATGATTGTGTAATGCTGGCGCGATATTCCTTCGTGACGTTCGAGATTACGCAATGTAAAATTATTAATCGCGCCTGTCGCGCCTTGCACAATTTATCTTTACTTAAGTGTACGCACATACGGTCGAGGGAGCAGCTGAAAAAACAGTGTTGTAAAATCAAATTTTTGTTTCAATTATGAACCACGTCACCACACATAAAAAAATTTAATAGTCATAAAAATGTCTCTCCCAATTCGGGTTAATTTTAATTGAAGAATATTTCAAGCCACGTAAATCAATCATCACAATTGCATATTATTAGTTCATTTTGCAAAATAAAAGAAACGTGTATCTTATTCTTTTTTTTTTCTATTCTAAAAATGTTTCGTATTCTAATATCAAACTTGTTAAAACAATGTATAATAAATAATAGTGAAATATTCCGGCTTGCGTGAATCGATAACGATTCACAGGTAACAGGTGGGCGACAACGAGGCATCGCGGATCACAATATTGTAACGTTTGTCGGGCCAATGCAAAAACATACGGCGTTCAAGGTCGGAATCGTTGTTATTGCTACCCGACACGCTATAATCATCGATCGACCGCCAAGGTGAAACGCGTTACCTGACTTAGCTCTTTCGGGTATCTGGACCTGCTCGATTTCCTTCGTCCTTACGAGACGTAGCTTAAAAGGCGGGCTTTTCCATTCCCGATCATCCGTTCTTGACAACATCTTCGCGATTCCACAATTTTGTCTCTCTTTAATTTTCTTATCCTCTTGAAACGATCGGCTTGACGACATCATCTTTTTCGGGGACCAAAAGCGCCGAAAACAACCGCTCTTTCGCTCCTTGGTTGTCATTTTCTGTACATAGCGACGCGCCTGGACGATATTGCACTTGTACATATCGTCGAAGGTGTCCGTTTCGTAAACCTCGTCCTCTTTCAAGATACTAGGCTGATCATACGACGCCGTCGTCGAGTCGTCAAGCAAGCGAGTCGACTCTGCGAGCGTAGAATCACGAATCTCCTTCGTTTTCGCTTCTGCGAAATCTGACGGAATCCCGTGTTCCGGACTCGCACAGCTTTGCGCCTCCCACGATGAAAATTGATCGATCGAACTGTTGTCGAACGTCATATTCGACGACAAATCTTTGTCCGGCGACGTTGCAGTCTCCGTTCTTAACGAATCATAATCAGACAAGGTGGTCTCCGTGTCATTGAACTCGTTCTTCGAGTTCCGCACCGTCTCGTCGCGATCGAGGATCGACTTCTTCTCCGTTTCTCCTCCATATTCGCCGCGCGACGGCAGATCGACGCTTTTCTCGGGCGTACATTCTACGTCCACCAAGGTTGCCTCTGTCCTTGTTGATTCCGGCGTAAATAAGTGAAGCTTATCCATCCGCGCGATCAGCGACATGTCGCACGTAAATGTTTTCTCTGGGTCAACATCGTGAATATCATTTAACATGAGCGGCGAAATCTCACGAGGCGTTGCACATTGGTTGACGCACCTCCATTGCAGAAACTTCTCAAACGACGGCGTACTGTATTGTTCTTCAGGCTCCTGCTGGGTTTCCTCCAGAACGCTTGATTTAATCGGCGTGAAGCACATGTCCTGCGGCGAAACATTCTTGGTAGCGAACGATAAGTTCTCGGGGCTAACGCTCTCCATAGAGACGTCTCCGTTGCCGGGTACAGGGACGTCCTCTTTATCGGACATGTTGAAAATATTACGGACGATTATTACGAGTACTTTTTGTCGGACACAAACTTCGAGTCGTCTTTCGCAAATGAAATAGATGGCATCGATTGTGTTGAGAAGGAAGTCAAGTTCGCTGACTATTCGCGTTCGAAGCCGCAGAAATCCATGTGATTGGATAATGTAATCGATATAATCGATATAAATGTTCATGTATACCAGGAGATGGCGACATGTCCCGAAGCCTCTGAAACGCACCTTATATAAAAATCTCTGAGACGAGTATTCGTCTTGACGATCGCCTTTTTAAGTTAAACGCAAAAATCTTTTTCTTCGATAATTTTTATATCCCTTTCTCTAAATTACCATTAATAATTTATATTATTTATTTCTAGTCGTTCCTCTAAGAATTTTGCAATAACCGACATAATTATTTTTCAGTGTGTTTATTACGTTAGAATCATACTCGGTGCCGGCTTACAGCAGATGTTACTATAGATGCGCTACTCTATATACAGAACAAACACTAATATAAACAAAGTCAAGCATACGTAATGACTTAACTAAAATGCAAAACTCATATATATATATTATGTCATAATATTATTATAAACAAGATAAATATCAAATAAAGACACAGATATTTCATATATTTTATAAATTTTTTTTATTTTTTCATGTGCGTTAATTATAAAACTAATAAATAAAAAAATCAGTAAAATAAAATAAAATATGGTTTAAATATTAATAATTTTCTTAAATTTTTGATTATCAGATAATAGAATAATAGGATCATAAAAGACACTAATAATGATTATACTTTAAGAAAATCTTCAAATTTTAATACAATTAAAATACCTTTTTAAATATCATTTTAAGAAAATAACAGAATATATCAAGATTTTCTAAATCAATTTGTGAAAATTTGGTTAACTTTTCTATTTAGATAAAAATATTTTTGCAATTTTACCCCTTTAACCCCTTTAATCCTGCAAATCTGCTGGCACTATAAAATCAATCAATGTATTTTGAACAATATTACTTTCGATCAAGTGATTACATATTTGTCAATATGGGGCACTTTAATACCAAACAATCTGTTCAATTAAAAATGATATAAGTTATTTATTATTTATTTATTTATATCGCCTAATCTTACGCGCAATTTAATTCGACAAAAATAAAATAAAAATAAAAATGAAAATAAAATTAAAATATAACATTATTGAACATTGCTAATTTTGAACATCACGATTTTAACAATTATCTCTTATTGCTGATGAACTTCGCCATCCAGATATTCTTGATCAGATCCCTCGCAAAAAGCGCTATCTCGGGAATCGCTTCGCCGTATGTGCGAAGCAGCCATTCTCATCCGACGATTCCTGTTGGACGCCATCAACAAAAAGTGCACCTCGGACACGTAGATAATTTCCTGTGCATACATATATTGTCATCGTCTTGCGCGATGTGTGATAAATCTCGATATGTCAGATCGATCTTCTTTTACCTTGTAACGCGGAGAGTCTACTCTTTCATCATCGGAATCGACGAATTCTTGATTTCTCGAAGGTGCCTGCACCATCTGGGGCACCAGTGGTTCAACTTCTCTCGTCACCTTCAGCGTGGGACTGTCCACTCGGGAAATGACAGCGTGCGCTTTCGGGCTGGAAAAGCTCGCATCTAAGCGTTTTTTAACCAGAGCGCAGATCGCGGGATCTTCGATAGCTTTGCCGACGAAATGATAGTAGGACGAAAAAACGCGTTTGGTCGGTGTCTGCGATTTCTCAGGCGTCGAAGAAATCGGCATCTTCATCATCCGCACGATCTTTTCGATCGCGGGACTTACATTATTATTATAATACTTCGGTCGAACGTCCATCTCCGAGACGAACGTCGAATTGGGCGAATCGTTGTTCTCATTTTCGTCAAATATCTTTTTAGGTGTTTTAAACGCATTACTATTAGGCGTCTCGTATAAGAACTCTTTCTTCATTGTTTCCGGAGTCGCACAAGTCGGCGAGAAATACTCGATCGGCGAAGATAGACATTCATTCGCTGCGGAGAACTCGCATAACGGCGAAAAATATTCCTGAGAAATCTCGGCTAGGTTAAAGCAATCCTTGGACAGACGTAACACGTGCTTTTTATCGGCCATGTTGAACGAGCGCGATTTTCTTGTGAATAACCGTATATGGAACTCGTAAATAACGTTTGCTTGGCACTGCTCAACGTTAAATCGAAGATCCGAGTCACTTTGATGTTAAAACTTTTCAGATTCCCCTTTCTATATTCTAAGATTTGAATACCGGACGTAAAATTGCTCTTATATTCTATGACATTTGTAAAAGTACTGCAATCGTTATGTGTATCAACTGAATAGACAAAAATATATAAAATATTTGAATCCCTATATTCAAAACAATGTTCTATGTGGGAAAAAAGTTGTCACCTAATGATAATGATATACATCAGACATAAAAACACGACTAATCTAAACATTTGTTACCTTGATATAAATCGATTTTCATGAACGTAAATAAATACTCTATTTCTGTTAAACCTTTAAATCTATAATCGTAACTTTACTGTGTTGTTTAGATAATGATATATAAAATTAGATACTGCGCAAAATATTAACTATAAATTAAATATTAAAGATGTTTGTACCAAAAACTATCTTAAAGTCTAAAAATTTCTTTCATATACTTACTTTTGTCATCTATTATATATTAATAGTGAGTTTTTATTATATGAATATTTACATAGCATTAATATATGGTAAAATAAATATTTTATCATTATTTGTTATTTTTAAGGCACGTTAAAATTAATATCAGAAAGAAAAGATGTAGAAAAATATACAATAATTAATATTTTCGATACACGAATTATATTGAATCGCAAAATTATTTTTAAAAAAATTCTCTGCTGCGAAATTATTTACATAATAAAGATTATATTCGCCAACAAATAGCAATACAATAGCTTTTGCCAGATATAAAATTAATTTTTGCTATATGAGATATTTCAAAACGGTGAAGAGTTGAAATTTATAAAGTATAATTAGTTTGCAACTTTAAGACGTTGTAGTCAGATATTTGCAAATAGAATCAGAGAATTGGTCAAAAGATCTAAGAATCAAGCAAGCACATTGTATAGAAGAGTTTGTTTCTTTGATCGAATTCTTCTATCTGAAAGCTACAAAGTAACATTGATTCTTTGATCTATTCCTGGTATTCGCTCGCAAATAAAAAGATCGATTCTTTTTCGCCATAAACACACTCTCGCCGCACAATTCTCGCTGTGTGCATCTAACGAAAACTAATGGCGCGATACGAAAATACAGCTCTTCCTGCATGATTCAGCAGTCTGTCTCGGAAGCAACAAAGTTCCATCCATCTCTCACTATTACTTTGATAAACTGCATCTGAATAACTGATT
This sequence comes from Prenolepis imparis, assembly GCF_030444845.1. Taxonomy (NCBI): domain Eukaryota; kingdom Metazoa; phylum Arthropoda; class Insecta; order Hymenoptera; family Formicidae; genus Prenolepis; species Prenolepis imparis. Next base: position 9,288,478 of record NW_028141171.1, on the reverse strand, counting down.
CACTGGCATCGATATATGAGATTTTTTGGTTATTAAAGTTCAATACAAAAAAAAAAAAAAAACTGTTAAAAGTAATAGATGCCATTTTTCCAATATACATATTCCTATATCGAATAATAATTATTCATTGATTCTATCGTAAAGCGCTTTTATCGCTGGGATGATACGTTCGATGATAAAATCTTTTTGCAAAGATAATCCCGAAGAATAAAAAGAATAATTGTATCTCATAAAGAATATAATTGCATCTCGAGAGCTTATCCTCCATTCAGATAGGACGCAAAGCATTCCTTAACTCATCTTAACATCTTACTAGAGAATTTATCGACTAAATGCGGTTGTGAATCCAGCGGATGTAAGTGGATGTGGCGGACCGAGGGGAAAAGTATATAAATGCATTACGAAATCGGAAGATAAAGCAAGAAATTCTCTCGGGGCGGTAACCACTTTTTCGCGGCCTTTGATCTCTGTTTGGTACTCTCTCCCTCTTATTCTTTTTTTTCTTTTTCTTTCTCTCGGCATTACTCGAAATTAAGCGGAAAAGCGATATATTCCCCGCGGTTTGAACACAACAACTAATTTGAATATTCAATCTAGGGAAAAGCTTGGGTAACCGATAGTTTCGAAAGTCGATACCTGGGAACTCGGTCGCCGCGCGAAAACTGCGAGGAAACGTTCAATCAAGACTATACAACGATGCTTTTACGTCGCGTATGCACAAGAGGATAACGATCAACGTACGCGAGATCGTATAGATGTACGATCGCAAGGATATTAATTACGCGCATCAAATTGTGTTCGAGTTACTCACAAATAAGCGGCGAATTTAATATCGAATAACATGCTGCACTACAGAGTTTCGATATTGGATATTAAAGTATCGAGAGTATAATCAACTCTAATTTTGGGCGTGTTATTTTATCGTCATATATCTAATTGCAAACTGTAACAAAAATTCTCTCTGCTCTCTCTCTCCAATGCTTCGTACGATGATATCACTGTCTAAATATCGCATAAAAAGATTTTCATTTAACTTTCTTAGTTTTTTAAATTTTCAATCGATATACTATATCGATTAATTTTGCCAATCGCGTTAATTTTGACAATTCGAAAATCAGGTGTGATGCTAAAATGACAAGAAATAAGGAAGCTACGTCTTATACAGTGTCGCAGGGAACGATAAAATGTCATGTTTGTTCGCGTAACTTTTTCAAATATGTATCTAAAAGATGTCATTATGTGTGTAATTATATATAGTAATTACATTTGATATTATTATCATAATTATACGTAAATTTCGTATATGACAATAATAAGCTTGTAATTGCTAATTTGCCATGAATGTAAAACGATAGAATGACAGCAATAGTCGTTTTTGTGCAAACATCGAAACGATATAGAAATGTGTGTGTATAGCATAATATAATGGAGAATTACTGCATTCGAAGGGAACTTCCAATTAATGCAAACATGTAACATTTCTATTAATCTGCCAAGAGTATCTCTCAATAAAAAAAAAAAAATATATAACATATATATAATTGGATAGAAAAACAAACGAGAATTAATGCATTCGCGCGTTTAAATTTTTAATTGAATGCAAAATCACGCTGGATTATTAGAGCAGCTTGTTTTTCCGCCAGATCAAAACGCCTCGCAAAAGTTTAGGTGGAATTTCGGTAGAGTGAAATATATCGGGACTCGATTGATGTGACGAGCGTTATACATTCACTGCTGACGCACAGTAACGCGTAATCCTTTTAGAGTTTCATTACAACGCGAACAATGCGCAATTAACCCGTTGTCATTTCACATTAAGTCGCGAATAACGAGCAACGTTTCCTACGCATTCGGATCTATAATAGGAATTCATTCTAGGGATGGGGAAATCTCATTCCCTTCTCTCTTCTCGCAGAGAGAGAGCGAGAAATTCTAATCAAAATAAAGTAGATATGTCGGATAAGAAATTTTTCTTTCTAAAAAAAAGAACTAGTTAATTTGTTCACTATTTTAATTGTAATATAAAGATTTGTATAAAAAAATAGTCATTATAGTAACAAATTGCCTCTTTATTTAAATTGAAGGAATAATTTATAAAAGCAAACATTTCGTGTGTAGATCCCGTAAAGATTAAGTGGAGGATCACTCCACAACGTCTTGCATTTAAAGCCCGATTCGCGCAAACTGTAATTATTGGATTCCCCGTGAGTTGAATGCAAACGAGAAATTTACCAATTATGGTGAACAATCTTCGGAGATTGAAATCTACCAATCAGGACGATCACACTCGCTTTTCCGTGTGGCGTTTCGACGATAATGTGTGCGACAACTGTTCGAATTTTCCGTATACTATCAGCGCTACTGACCGTATGATTGGCAATTTGATTTTGTCCAGAATAGCCCCAATGTAAACACGGCGAAGAGTCGTTTGTGTTTACACCATACGTGCGTCACTTCATGTTTATGGCGTTAACTTTGACGGTAAATAATACCGAAAATGTACTGAAATATCGTTGATTTGCTTCTGATTATATTCGATCGTCATTTCTCGTCTTTAAACTCGCGCCGCAAAAATAATAATTATAATAACGACGTTATATTTTGCAGAAAACTTTTATTTCGTGATATGTCATTTGCGTATGAGCCTTCCATTGTAGTCTCGACAGCGGCTTGCTAAATAACCAAAAACGCCAAAACCAGTTCCGCGACCTACTTGAGATAACTCGATGAACTTGGATTCGGGCCACGAATATTAATGATCGAGGACATCATACGGTACATTACGAGTCTGGGAATCTAACTCCTTCTTTCAATTACATTCGACCGAATTTATGTAATTCGGTTGACGAATGCGAGTACAGATCAAAACGCAATTAGTTTCCTTTCAAAAAAGGATTATATTAAATTACGTTAATTGCATTAAAGACTTAAAGTAATATACATATAACCATCTCTATTTTTATTCTATTAAAAAATACAAATTAGAAATATCATAGAACTTGTGAGACAAATGTCGAAACAGACGAGCGAAAAAGATAAGTCATTAATAATCTTCTTCAGTAATTTTTGCAATTTTTTTCTTCCTAATAAACTTGATGTAATCCTATTATTGTAAGAGAAAGAGAAGAGAGATATCACTAAGAGAAAAAGCGGGAAAAGGAGTCTATAGCTATATGTAGATGCGCGACGATCAATGTCGAACTGGAATCGATATGGTTGTAAAGCCAACCTTTTAGAATCCGCGACACGACAATTGACAGCGGATGCGACAGCTGCCATTTCCAGGCATACGTCGAAAGGAAAGTAGCGGGCTGACAGTGACTCGATGGACATGAATGGATAAGCGGCCATTCGTGCCGACACGAAGACAAGAGAGCGAAACGGAGGACAAAAAAATTACCGCGAAAAAAATATATATACACACACACAACACATACAAGCGCGCGCGGTACATTAATTGAAAGCGCTAATTTAGATAGATATAAATGCTGCAAGTGTAAGTGCAAACTGGACGATAATTTTAACGGTTTAAACTGCAAATCACACCCCATGTATTATATATTTAAATAAGAAATTGAAAAAATATAAAAAATAAAAGAAATAAAAAGAGAATCAAGAGGAATATCACTTTGTGTTGTGTAGCAAAGCTACATCTTTAATACCTGCATGTTGCAATCAAAATCCGCGAAAGTCGATAATCGATAAATCGGAAAAAGCATGACGTCGCAAAGAGGAACGAAAAAGAGAACGCGCGATGTGCAAAGCGGAAAACAAAATAACGAATGATGATTTCATATGATTTATAAATAATAAATATTTGACGTTTATTTTCCAGTAATTCATTATCGTAAAATTTATCGCGATTATTTGTTCCTGATCATTATCCCTAACATTTAATTTACTCGAACGCTCGTCAGCTGAGACGCTGCTGCAGCCATTACTTAAACGAAGTAAGTTTTCTTTCGGAAAAAGTTACGCAAGTCGTACATATTCTCGATGTAAGAAGATAGAAATAATTAATTACTCGGTGAGTAAATGAATGAATGAATAAAGGACTTGGCCGTCGACAGAACAAATGTTGATCGTAACCCGTAAGCTCGAGCGACAAAAATTAATCGTTTTATAAAGCTGAGCTCGTGGGGCACACATATCTCAGGGATAAATACGCGTAAAGAGGGAGAAGATAGCGGCTTCGATTTAGCGCTCGCGTAAATGCAGCAGCGCCGGAAGGCCATGGATTTTGAGATGAAGTGGCGGGGCTGAAAAGCGAAGAAATCCAAGAGGACAGGCGGGAAGGAAAGGGGGTGAAGAGGGCGGTGGTGTATAACGAGGGAGGTAAAGAAAGAGATGTGGCAGTGGCGGTGGTCACGACGACGACGACGACGACGACGTTGGGTGGGATACGCAAGTAGGAGGAAAAGAGAGATATGGGGTCAGAGGATGGACCGGACGGAATATTGATCCGCGTACCTCACGATAGCTGCCTATGCTGCGCTATGCTTTGCCGTGTTGCCTATCTCTCTCTCTCTCTCTGGTACTTCTCATCTCGCTCGTTCGCTCGCTCTACGGCAAAACGGACGTGTACCGGATAGAGTTTACCTTTGCCACTGCCGCGGGCTACTTCAGCAGTCTCGCACCTGCGCCCGCGAGCCATTGACAAGAAGCTGACAAACACAGGCTCGGCAAATGCATCTCGCGGGATGCTAGACACTTTCCCGCCGGCGTCGCCGCTTCAGCCAATTTACCCGTCGTTCTTAATGATTCTGGAATTATTTTCTGTTTTACGTTGAATTAAGTTTCTCTATTTCGAGATGAGCAAAGAAAAAAAAAAATTTCGCGACATCCGTGGTTCTTCAAAGTTTAAAATTTAGGGTTCCACTCGGTAGCTTTTTTCCTTTATACCTTGGTAAGGGAGCCATGGTAGAAAAAAAACATTACTAAATTAGGTATCAGGTTGATTGGCCGCGAGCGCCAGGTGGGCTTTCAGGTCTTGTTAATAATTCCAACTATGAATAATTCCTTCCTCCATACATTCCCGTGCAACTTGTTACGTAAACGAATAGAGAATGGCTGTGCAAGCTTGCAATTTCGAAAGGGGCGAAAAACAGTAACCGAGATAGGGCGCTTGAGGGATAAGCTATTTGTCTTAGGGCCGGTTGTTCCAACTTCTTGGTAAGTTTTACCCGACAGGTAGCATATCTTCGTCTCTTTTTTAAAACTTATTTGAAAAGAGACGAAAATATGCTACCTGTTGGGTAAATCTTACCAAGAGGTTGGAACAATCGGCCCTTATACTAAAGATGTGTCGATGACGAAAACGGCGACACGCCGTGTGACCAACCGCGCTTGTGTTGCGGGCAGGTCATAGAATATACGGCGCTTCCGTGTGCTTGTGTTGACATGTAATTATCTCTACGCGTCGGATACACGTGCCTTCTACCGGGTCATCGGCGCGGACACGTTTAGACTCGGGCATGGAACATTTAACAAAGCGTCACGATACGCGAACACTCTCCCGATTGAGAAACAACGTTATACTACGGTGCGAAAAGTTTGAACGCGTTGGCGAGGGACAAAAGAAGCGATCTTTTTTTAAACGAATTTTTTCGTTGTAAATTGTTGGTATAAAATTTCACGAAATATATATTTCAATTGCGTCGCGTCACGTCTTATCGATAATTATTACAAATCTGATTGTGTTCCGAGATTTTCCCAAGAAGTATCTTGTCGCGATAAAAAAATATTTCTTTAGATTGAAAAAAAATAGCTTTTCTGATGAAGATGCAATCTTCATTTTTTTTCGAGGAATCTTCGCGCGTTGGAAAATATAATTCCATCACGCTTTAGCCTTCTTATTAGAGATATAAAAATAAGAAAAGAATAAATAAATCAAGCTAGATGAAAGACACGTTTCTCGAAAACGTCTTATTAGTCCGTTCATTGAAAAACATCGCCGTGTTTTCTCACGGAGGAAAAGTCACGGGATAACGAAAGCGCAACGTGATGCTACATCTCTCACGTATAAGAACGTTTTCCTTCTTATTTTTACCTAGATTTTTTACAAGATTAGCGACAACATCTCCGACAATTTCTTCGAATCGAATCATCGATTAGGCTTGTGTAAATTTTCTTAGTCATGAATGAGAGCGAAAGAGGGAACGTGCCGATTTCGGTGCTTCTCTTCTCGCAACTATACGCTTCCGCAAGAGCGAATATCGGCGCCGCATTCATCTCCATGTGACTACAACCGCACCCGATATTATGCACGACTATCAGCCGCATCGTTGGCGGTCAATGCCGTGAGCGGAACGCCGTAGGATTCGATCAAGGCGCTTGACGAGATGCAAACCACGGCCGGTTGCAAAGTCCCGAAATGATCTTCGACGATCCGTATCAACGGGATTTGACATTTGAGATTTTAGGTCGCGAGCACAATCGCGCTGGCAAGTATTATTCAACATCGCGTTGAGCCCCTCCCCGTCGAATTTTGATTTCTTTATACGCGTATCACAAAAACAGTAAAAGTACAGTAAATTTAAAAATGGAGGAAACATTCTCTCATACAGCTAATAAATAATTAGTAAAATAATTTTAGTAAAATAATTGTAATAAAATAATGATAGCAAGTTATTGTTCCATTTCTTTCTAAGCAAACATTTCGCGCTTTTTACTCGATTAATGCGAGATCCATTTTGTGATGTGCATGTATTAAAAAATGCATTCTCGTGTGCAGCGAAAAATCGTTTGAAATATTAAAGACAAAAGAATCGACGCAAAGCATCAGCATTTTCCCGTTACGCGCATATATATATATATATATGCATTTACGTAATAACGCCGATACGTTGCATAAGATATATTCAATAATCGTATTGTCACAGTGTCGGACGTGAGCGGAGCAATGCGGTGCATTCATTAGTGAAAAAAATAATCAGCTGATTCTCTCAAAGTCATACTACAATCGTACTAATCTAATCGATCAATTGCGTTTAATTTCAGAATTCTCGCGAGAGTGTGTATGCGATAAGTAATGTACTAATTGCTGTTCTTTTACCATATTAAAACTATGAGCGTATATATTACGCTATATATTATTCTTTTATATAATACATTAGTTTCATGTAGAGTAAAACGCAGTAAGATCATGTAAATCAGACGCGACACAGGACGTTAACGAATATATAGACGATAATGCAATCGCGTGACGAAGATCGCGATGTAAACATAGAATTCATAGTCGTCGTTTGCCTTGCAAACTAACGCATATACGCGGATGATATTCGATTCTAATCATGAATTATTCGGATAATCATAGATGATAATGTACGTGGATGCGGTACGCGGAACAAGAGAAATGCATTTTATCAATAATTATCCAACTCGGTTATCCTAGTGTCTTGTTTAATCCGACGAAAACCCAGCCGCGCATTTCCCGTAACAACGTAAATAAGATTCCGTCGAATTTCCGTCGCAAGTTTTATGATCGCTGGAGCACAGAATAATCTTGTATACATCGCTCGCACACAATAATCGGATAACAGAGATGGAAATGCGCGACGGGGTCTTGTCGAAGCGATAGCCCAATTCGATACACATTCGCGATTGAACGTACAATTGTGCGAGAGCGAACTCTCGCTTTAATTAATTAACTTGTTATCGAGCACCGATTTCGCAATTATCTTGCAAGATGTAATTTCGCCTAATGTAAGTGCGAGTACGTAGTCGCCGTTTATAATAATGTGTGCAAGAAAGTGCATAATAAAAATTAATTAAGGGCGATGCGAAAAGGATTCTACCATTTCGTTTTAATTCTCAATTTAATCCTCGACATATACACACTTGGTTCGGTTACTTCTATTACGTTCTTTAATTATCATTCACACTCCAACGTGTCGTGATACAATAAGTCTTGATCAAATTTACACGGTTATGTGCACGCGGTTATTTCTACAGCTACTATGAAATTGATAAATCTTATTTCTAAAAATCGGGAATTTTAATAGTTCTATTTGCAATCATAATAGTTCTATAGTTCCTGATAGGAACGTAGCATTTCACTTTCTGAAAATTATTTAAATCATGAAATTGTATAGTTCTCGAAGAATTCTATAATTCCTGATAGGTTTTAGCAATTTTGGTCTTAAGATATTTTTTAATCTCAATGCTCGTCATTTTCAAGAACTATAAAGCTAAATTTTTTGTGTTTTTTGTTGCAAATTTTTTTTTAATTTTCAATAATTAATGTTAATCTTATTGTTAGATAATAATTTCTATATAAAAGTTAATAATCTTAAATCTATAAGCTTAAAAGTTCAAATAATCTTAAATTCTATAATCTTAAAAGTAATGTTAAAATCAGCTAGCACCTCATAGTGTAGAATGTGAAAAAATTGTTTAAAAATATTTAAAAGCCGAAACTACTACTAAAATCTATCAAAATTGTTGAAACTATGCGAGAACTGTGTCGAGAACTGTAAAAAAAACCGCGAGAATAGCCAGTACTTCATAATTCTCTAGAATATGAAGTGTCAGCTCCGAGAATTAAAAATGGTTTAAAAATATTTAAAGGCCATAAGTACTTGCTGAAACCTTTCAGATCTTTCAAAAACTACAAAATTTCATGATTTAAAAGTTTTTCAGAAAGTGAAGTGCCACGGGAAGAGTTGGCTTATTTTTTCAGTTGTAATTTTTGTACCTAAATCGACAAAAGACTATTTCTATATCAGGAACTAGAATTATTACAGATGCAAATAGAACTGTTAATAAGACTCTCGACTTTTGAAAGCGAGATGTCAACTTCACAGTAAGATTTCTACAACGATTATCGAGAAACTAATTAATGATTTCATCCGCGTATGCGGTTACGACAATTTCAGCTAGTTGGAACGAATTTCACCTAGCGATAGACCTCCCGTTGGAATTTATTTCAAAGATTTTCCTATTGAGATTTTTTTTATATTTTTTTAATTGAGTGCCGCCGGCAGTGGTTAATGACATAAAAGGTTGTTATTTGTCGATGCGTCGAGTTTTTATTCAGAGGCGGGTGTAAATTGCATATCCACGCGTATACATTTATACCGGCTTATATCATATGTGTGTAGCGTGTATGTGTGTACGCGATAATGGTTTTTATGGTCCCGGTGTGCCGTGTGCTCTTTCGACGCGCCGCCGCTGCCGCCGGCCGAATAGCGCGACAGCCTGATCAAGTTTTATTGATTTTGAATTGGCTCGTCTCCGGATAACTACGTTCGGCGTTACGTGGACAAATAACATTCCGCGTATAAAAAAAAGGATACCGACTCTTCGCATTAAAAAATTGAGCGAGTTTGTGTTCGGCTTCAGGAATGATATCATCTCGAAAAAAGTAGATTATACAATTAATATACATATCGCGAAGGTATATATATTATAGGTCTTTGTCTGTATGTGTTGCGTCTCTTATTTTTTATTAACATGTTCGTTTTCGTATTGCTCGCTCTCTCGGATTTTGGAAAGGAACCTCTATTCAGAGCCACAAATTTCGACTGTGCAACTTTGCCTGCGATTTTATAATGGAAGTAAGCGCGGCGTATCGCGAAAAGCGTAGCGAAAGCACGAAACTCCGTTCCGGAATGTGACGGCAACGACGACGACGACGATGGTGACGGCGACGGCGACGGCGACGGCGACGACGGCGATGACGAGAGCATGATGGAAAAGCTTTTTGACGCCGTTATACGACGCGGCTGGCTTTGACTCCTGAACTTTAGAAGCTTTCGACCGGCAGGAAACGAAAGGAAGGGCGTGGCTGGACGGAAAAAGGGAAAAGTACGAGCGAGTTAAGAGAGACGGAGATCGACATTGTGCAATGTTTTGCAAGAATCCTTAGCACACACGAAATAAAATTGCAATGATTGTTTAACACAAAAAAATTACGGAAATTTTCGCATGGAATTTACTATTTAATAATATTATTTAATAATTTAAGTTACGATATGTAATAGTTAATAAATATAATTTACGATGTAATAGCTGATAAAATTATATAAGATAAATCCGATGAAAAAAAAAACTATATGAATTCTTCGAGAATTTGGAGTAGATACTTCTTGGAGCAAAAATTTGATTAAATATCAGTCTTTTTAACACACACTACTTCGTAATTTTTAATATTAAATGTGTTAAGACTTCAAATTAAGCTTCTATTAAAGTGGCAAATTTATCTAAAATAAAATGAATAAATAAAGTTCGTTTTTAATCGCAACATAAAAATATTTAATATTCGTTAATTTGACGTCGCAATGAATCACTAGACGATCTTTGGCAAAATTACAACGACGATTTATATAACAAAATAATCCGGAAATACGTATTTATCCAGAAATTAATTAAATCCTTCGCGAGAACATGAAGTATCTGTTCGAATCACGGTTGACATGACGCGAGTCAATGATTCTCCACGCGCGGTTTATTAGTAGATGTGAAAACGCGTTCCAGAGTGCGTGGAACAGTTCCAAACGAGACGAGGAAATGACTAATCGATCTCTTTCTACCGAGACCGGTCCAAGACCTATGCTCTATTTACAGTCACGTCGGACTCGTACATAGGATATCTCCGACATCCAACGTGTACTTTCAAGAAACACGTGACCGATTGCGGATCGCCATTTATCTCGAAGCAATTATATCTGCTATGTGTGCTATGCATATAATCTGAATGCATATTAATCGATATATCTCTCTGATTATACACGTATCGAAAATATTGCAAAAAACACATTCTAAAAAATTATTTACTACTTATGCACCTTTAATAGAAGGCTCATTAATTCTCAACGTTTATGTAAATAATTAATATTAAGTTGTTTTTTATGAAAAAAACCTGTTTTTTAAATCCATCTTACTAAAGTTCAATGCAGTGTATCTTCCACATTTATCTTTCATTCATGACGTCAGGCATTCATTGTAATCAGTCGGTGGATTAGCGCTATCTTTCGCTCTGTTTATCAAGCGTATGCAAATATTACGTGCGCGTCGAATCGATGCAAAATCACAGTGAGACGCGGCTACAACATTCGCCCGGTACAATTAATTACGATTAAATATGATTGCACGCTGGCAATTAAGCGCGATTCAATATTCGTTCGCGGGAAGGACGAGAGAGTCCACGAGATATCCGATAATTTGCCGACGCAATAAAGTGCAATTGAAGCTATGAAGAAACGCTATGAAATATAAAATAAAAATAAATTACACTGCATTTTCGAAATGAAAGCGCAACTAAAAGTAATGACAATGTTTCAAGACACATTTCTCTCTTTTTCTTGTAAAAAGTATATTTTATATATATATTATTTTGACTCCTGATATTTATAATTTTAAATATCGGAAATACTTTATTGTATCTCAAGATGGACGAGTTTGCTCCCGATGCTCTCTCTCTCACGAGCTTCAATTTAAATAGACGCACGCGGATATCATGGCCGGTCCATTCATAACCATCTAAATTTAGCGCAAAGAGCTCGTTTACGAACGTCGTTTTCCTTTCTTCGACACCTTTTCCCTTCCCTTTCCTCCTTTTGTCACATCTGCTCGCATTAAAGAACAATACTTTGTTGTACGCTAATTACGTAATGCCATTCATATCTCGTTTCTTATTCTCGTGCAAAAATAATTGTCGAAATGATATAGTATAACGCCCATGTCATTGCTAATGCATTGGATAAATTTTATTGAGTTTTTAGAATAATGTTCTAACATTATCGCCATTCATCGTGGTGTAATTAATCCCTGACACGCGGCCTCACAAAATCACCTCTCCTTGGCCCCTCTATTGTTTTTCTATTCCTTCGGTAAAATAATTTTGTTTCTTTTGCACACAAAAATTATAGTCAGACAGATTACATCTTGTTAATAGAAGAGAGAAAAACAGAGTACGTTACTTAGATGATTGAAAACGTTGTGAATCATAATACATCACGTGTTGTACGACTGCATATATGTCACACTCCTTAATGCGAGGCGCATTTCATTGTGACACGTTACGCATTCCGACGATGCATTTAGTGTTACCGATTTCGACTGACAAAAAGTTCTGTCCGACGAGAGAAATCCTCTGTCGTGGTGGCCGTAACGAGAAACACAAAGATTTCCGCGGAGAAACGGAGGTGTTCTGGCGCGGCACCAGGAGAATCGTCTTTCTGGCACAGACGCGGCGTTCTTTCGTAATAATTTACATGCACCCTGGGTAGAGATGCTGGCGGAAGAGAGAGAGAGAGAGAGAGAGAAGAACGCGCCCAAGTATCCGTTGCCCACGATGCTTCGTAGCTCGAATCGTCGCGGCTCCGAAACGCCCGCCCGAATACCGTTTTCAGCGAGCTCGAATGAGTGAGTCTTGCATCACCGGATATCGAATACCCATGCATACGTATTCATGGCGTCTCAACGAAATTTGAAGCCACCGTCGCGGAAGTTTCTCGACTTATGCCAAAACCTCGACGAGACTACTCCGTTGTCAATCTTTTATATATACCTATATGTATTATATATATAAAATATATATTATATATATAATACATAAGGCTAAAAGTAAGGCTATATATATATATATATACACACACATAAGAATAAAGCTACGATTATATATTATAATAATATATGTATATTTGTCTTAATGCTCACTAAGGAATTTTTTCTGCAATGTATGAAAATAACAATGTCGTAAAAAATTAAATCACCGCAATAAGTATTAATTTTAGATGCGAAGAAATAAACACACAAATTGATTTGACAATTATTAGAATTATGTTCGATGAATCGACGAGCGAAGAAAAAGAAAACGAATTGCATTCTATTCGTGCGAGATAAGCGATAAGTTTATTATGTCTCATGTCAGTCAATACGTAGAGCCCGCCGTAATCATTTCCTAAGCTTTGTAGCAGCACTTAAGGACTTAATCTCCACGCGAATGAGTCACAGTCGAGGAAATAACTAGTGTTTATTTCTTATTAGCGTAATTCCGCCAAGCTCGTACTCAACACGCGCCAAAAATTGTTTTTACTCAATAACTAGTAATGACTGGGATTTCATCAAAGAGTGACGTGTGTATCTCGCAAACTTTTGAGAAAATTCAATTAGAAGATTAGATTACGCGTAATTATATAATATACGTGGTTATATGCGTTTACATATTATAATGTGTATATATGCACTTATACTCCGTTGTGAAAATTATATATTGCGTGTCAAATAATTTTTCCGAGTTGTCTGTAAGATTTATAGGAGAAAGGGGTAATTAAATTTCTCTTAAATACTATTTTATTAAAAAATGAATAAAAATTAAAGAACTCGTAGTAGCGCGGAAGAGAGGCATTTTCAAGCTCGAAGCTGCAAAATACGAATTATCCGGCGTATGAATACCGCCGCACATGTCAAGAGATACATTTCTCATGTCTCGCAGAGAGAAGAAAAAGAGGATTTTTGCAGATGCGCATTCCAATGCACAACGCTACGTGTGCACCGTCCGAGAGTGCATGGGAAATAAAATGGCAGGAGCGAGAAGAGAAGCAGGGGAAGAGAGGAAATGAAGGGAGAAGCACTGGCAGATGTTAAAAATGAAATAACCCGCTGCGAACGTATTGATAAACCCGCATTGTTACAACGAACATTGTATACATATTGACGAAATAAAAAAAGAAAAAAAAAAAAGTCACCTTCTCGTGCCGGCGTGCACGCACAATCTCTCTCTTTCTCTTAATTAGTATAAAACTCTCTACATTTTTCAGTTTTCTCTGCCTCTTTTTTTTTCAAAATGTCCGGAAAATACGCTTAAAAAATAATCATGCATCGGTTTAACGGGACAGCATTGTAAAATATGTAAATGTCACGAATCGCTCGAGTCATCTGACATAACGAGAAGTGACGGCGAAAAGTTCAGGACTAAAGCGGGATTATATTGGTTGCAGCGCGATATCGAGCGTCTCTTTGCACGGTTTCCTCTTATATTATTAGGTATTATCACAATGATATACGACGGCAATGTAACAAAAAACATATACAAGTGTCACGCAGAGAAAGAGATCAACGATTGCTAATTTTCGCACAACGCTGCGAAAAGGCGCATCTATCAAAACGAGATAAAACACACAAAGAGAGAGAGAATTAGTGCACGATCTCCATCTATATGAGTGCGAAGAACGACGCGATTGAAGATTGGAAAAACGAAATTCAATTTGCGCACGTTACCGTCATTGTTCGACGCGGATCTGCGGTGCAAAATAAAAAAAAAATGAAATAACTCGAAGGGGTCAAAGCTTCGTCCCTCTACCCGAAAGTTAATCGGCGCGGATCGGCGAATTAACGTTGCCAACCTAATTACTTTATTGAGAATGATACACTCGCATGCGAAGTTAATTAACGTAAATTCGGAAATACAAGTAATCGAGAAGAAGAGACGAACGGTAGCAGCATAATTATGTGCGCAAGTTTTTCACAGTAGACAAGCATTAACTTTGGTCGGGCTAATTTAATCATTGATCAAATGTGTAAGCAAATTTCTTTCATCGAAGTTTAGCTCTCGAATCTATTAATTCAATTAGGATCAGTGAACCCACCCCATTCACATTTCTATAGAAGATACATATAATTAAACTACGTTCTACGTTTTACATCTTTATCTATAAAATCATACAATAAAAATATATAAGAAAAAAAATTAAAAAATTGCCTTAAGAAAATATAGATCGATAAAGAAAATGTCAAACTAGTGAAAAAATCTAATTGCGCGAAGTATGAGCGGAAATTTCGGCATCTTTTTCGTAAACATATGCTCCGAAAGAGATACGTGAGTAAGAGATGAATCAGTAAGGACAGGCTTAATCTGATCGACGTTCGGACTGTGGCGCACACGACGTTTTCGCTCGCGTGACACGGGTTTAAGGAGAAAGGAGCGAGAGAGTCTTCTCTCTAGTACGCTGGCGCGAGCGTATCGATCGGTGACAGAACGCGTACAACGTCGCAGGATGAAGAACCATCCCGTTCGCCGCGGCTTAGTCGACCATCGCGGGTCGACCTGGGTCGAATGGCAGGAACGGCCCGTCCGAATCGAGCCCGGCGATCGAGCATCGAAGGATGTCGATCGATCGAAGAACCCTCTCCGACACGGATTACCGGTACCATCTTTATTCCGGATCACCGGAGCCGAAAACGCATCGATTTAGGAGAAGCTCGCCCGTATGAGGATGATTAATCGCGCGGCTCGCAAGAATGGGAAATAATTTAGCCCTTTGATCTCTTTGCCGCGATCGAGATGCGCGCCTCTGTTTTTCACAACTATGCTTATTAAATCAGACCAAAGTATGATGTTTCTATGCGCAGCTTTTATAATAAATCTGTATTAAGAATATCTAGCTAATATATTTAATGTCGCACAATTCTCTTTAATTAGCACTGATGATTGTATTTATAATTAGCAATGATTATATTTAAAATTAGTATATTTTTAAGAACGTTAAAATTGTCATTTTTATTTTTTATTTCTGCGAGATTATGGGAGATGAAGTATCTCGAATTTTATAGAAAGATGGAGGATGAAAAGGTGTCCAATGGATTCGCGAAAACGCGTCAATATCGACCAGATAACATAGAAAGAGCAAAAGAGAAACGAGTCCTGACGATGACGCGGGATATCCGGTCTTCTCAGGCGCGAATCCTCGATTTTCCGAGGCATTAATCCGTCTGGACACGAGGAAACGTCGGAAATGGCGAAACGTGGGCCAAGGCCGGGGAGAGGAAGGGAGCCAATTCAATTTTCGTGACGTTTCCTCTCCGAAACCGAACCTGGCAGGGAAGCGACACGTTCGTGTAAATTGAGCGCTGACCTTTCACCGTCGAGCGTTTCAAAGAGATTAATATGACGATAACGACAAAAAATGCCAAGTTTCGAAGTACTTAAGTGTGTTACACCGCGCGAGTAATATATTTATATCTAATAAAGCCCAATGTGGATGGATAACGCTCCATTTCAGACATCAATCATCATCCAACTTGACAATTTTGTGTCTTGCGTTAATAAATACATTATTAATATATGTATAATAAATACATTATTAATATATGTATAATAAATACATTATTAATATATGTATAATAAATACATTATTAATATATGTATATATTATATTATACATATATATTCAAGACAGTTTCATACAAAAATTATAAACTTAAAAATCCTTGAGATATTTCATCGTCATTACTACGATTAATTTGTCACCGACATTGTATTTATACATTAATATGTAAAATGCATTTTTTTTTAACTATATATATTTTAATATTTGACAATAGTTTATTTGCATAATAATAATTTTAAAGAGAATCAGAAAAAAAAGAAACATTCATGTATAACTAAAATTGAGCGAAACTCTGAATGAGCACTTATGATATAAATAAACTGTTTTTAATATACTAAAATATTTCTGCTTTGTGTACGCAGCGTATTTCAGAAATTAAAAAAATGCAAACAGATTTGATCGACGCGTGGAAATTCGGCATTTCGTCGAAATATCGAATGCTTTTACGTGGAAAATTCGGCACCGTCGAATACGAGCGGCGTCCTCGCGCTTTATATACGCGGCGCGGAGCGAAAAATGTCCGGGCAATAAAATTGCTAATTTAATCGCCCGCTCGACATCTGGCGCGCGTTTCCTCGCATTATGCGACTGCACCACGTGCGCTCATTCGCGCAATCACGACGATATAATGCCGTCCAGGAGTCGGCAATAACTATCGCGCGGCCATGTTTCTATTTCGCAAAATAATTGATCTCACGTGTGCGTATAAGCTAATCGAAATTTGCGCTCTCGCTAAAATATTAAATCAGTATCTCTGTAAAATTGGAGCAGAATAATATACATAACTGAATCATAAAAAAAATGCATCATAAAGTTCATATGATGTAAATGCAACATTAATAAGAAAGGTAAATAAGTCGAAAATAATCTCGCAATATATCGATCGTAATCGGACGATAATAGGGACCGAGGGTGTCCGAGCGAGATGTTACCCTCGCCGGGGCCTGTCGGAACCGTTGCGAGGGCAGTGACACGTAACTAAGATGCGAAGGCCCGGCTGCGATAAAGAAAAATAGTCCACACTCGTGGAAAGGAGTCGTGGGGGGAAAAGAGGGAGAATGGCCCTCGAGGCTGCTCTCGTACAAGGCTACTCGTGCGGAAGGCAGAATGGAAGAAAGGATCGCGCGGGGAAAAGCCTGGTGCTAAGCGAGAAAGAGCGCGAGATGCTGCACGCCCTTTCCACGTTAACAGACAAATTGATCGTACGTATTTATATCCGGCGGTAAGGTACATCCAAGGACGAGCTCCACGAGCGAGGTAAAACACGCGTCGGATGTAAAGAGTGTAGACTTGTAGACTTTGCTGTGCAATTCGCTCTTTGCGACAAATCAATTACGAGTACGCGAATTGAATTTTAAGTACCTAGATGCAAGTACCGGTTCGAAAACTTCATTATCATCTTTTTTACCGATTTTAAAAGCTTCAGGAAAAATACAAACATGCCGAATACTCGCATTCCGTTCGATCTCTGTACACGAGATAAATCTTGCAATTAATAGTTTTTAATATGATAAAAGATATCGCAATCTCTCGCGTGGCTGAAATTTTTAATATCTTTCCGTGTAAAACGACACAGATGCGCATAAATATTCAACGGAGAGATTATATGTATATATTCCAACGCGTGAGCGTAAAATATAATGTTCGAATGACATACAGCGATGAGACGTGAATCATGAAACAGAGTATAAATGTCATCCGATAAGTAGACGAGATTAATTCTCAAATCGAGGACGCGCTTTATTTGCCGCTCGACGTTGCTTACTACGTTCGATACTACACCGATAACCTTGAGTTTATCAAGATTCTGCGTCAGTGAATTATCCGTGAACCACGCAGATAGCCCCGCGATACCAGAAATAACACGATACTTCAACTTTATAATTGCTCAAAATAAGTATACGCTCTCGTGTGGAATCGTCAAATATTACAATTAAATAATTATATTATTAAAATTATCCATTATTAAAACCGATTAGTGGCTACTTTATTTTAAACCATTGCATTGCAAATTTATCGTAATTGTTCTTCTATAAAATTATGTAGTTATATAATTTTATACAATTGTAAAATAATGTCATGATCCATTGAAATTCAACGTTATCTCGCGATAACGAAAGCTATAAAAGTATATAATAAAATTTGTTCTTTTAGAAATTATACAATTTTCTAAATATTAGAAAAAAATTTTTTAAATTGAATAATTAAAAAAAATATCTTAGTATCTTTCCCATATACTTGATATTAATTATTATAATATGCCATATATAAATAAAATATAAAGTTTTAAGACCACCAACATCGAGAATATACTATAAATGTTCGGATATTTATTCAAAAACCGATATTTCCGCATTTCCAATATCTCCTTTGTGTCTACATTCCGAATATGTAAGTTTCAATAATCAGAAATATTGTAAAGTGACATTTATATAACATGCGACAATAAAAAGAGAGAAAGAAAGAGAAATTACAGACTTGTGTGCCTTTTATCATCTTCCAATCTAGAGATCGAGAAAGCCACGTGAGAGGGTCGCATATAACAACGAAGAAAGAATCGTGATTTTTTTTTTTCATACCGTGAAAAACGCATAGACGCGACGTATCGACGACGCGTAAGGGCAAATGCGAAAAGATTGATCCGGCGGATCAATCTTTTCGCATATGGACGATGAAAGTTGCGAGTCGAATGAAAAATTTATGGCGGACAGCCGGACGGACGCAATCTCGAGTTTCCCGGACAGGCAGGAAACTCAAGTTCGTCGAACTCTCCGTTCTCGGCAAGGAAGTGTCAATAGAGTGAGACCTTCTCGACCCAGGAGGACGAGCTTGTTCTGAAGGATCCCTCAAGATGATACGTCTTATAATCTCCCCCTCCCCTTCCCCCTCGTGTACTCGTATTCCTGAGAAACCGCGTGACACGCGTGACAGACTAAAGTGACGGATTAAGTGTTAAGTGAGCTTTAGTGCTTACGGAGCATATTGAAAAGATAGATAATCGACGCTATTAAATCATCCTTTTCTCAAATACATGCATGCTTCTTGCTTATTAATCCTTTGATTAACTTGTGGATTTAAAAATGGCAGTTTCATTCTTGCACATAAATTTTCGTAAAATTTATTGAGATTTTCGATAATATTTTTCCGTTTACATTGAGAGTTTATGTGTCTCATATGATTTGTGTGTTTATTGCATAATTTTATTCCAAGATATTACAAATACAATATAATTATAATTCAAAAAATTA
This sequence comes from Prenolepis imparis, assembly GCF_030444845.1. Classification (NCBI taxonomy): domain Eukaryota; kingdom Metazoa; phylum Arthropoda; class Insecta; order Hymenoptera; family Formicidae; genus Prenolepis; species Prenolepis imparis. Next base: position 9,269,118 of record NW_028141171.1, on the reverse strand, counting down.
TTAAATCGAAAAGAATAAGATATAACAATATAATAATCATATTTTGTACAAATATAATAATTTTTTTATAAACTATCGATATTTTTTAATGCCACGGATAGAATTGAAAAAAAATGTTTCAAATACATTTAATTTAACGTTATAATTTTTAAAATCAAATTATATTTTTATCTATTTTTTTTCTTTTACAGCAACAAAGTATATTAATGCGTCGTTGCTCATACAACTGCTTTCCCGATAGCTCACTTAATACTTCGCACTTCGTTCGTTGTAATCTCTACCATCATGGCGTAACAGCGTTTTATTTATCTCATGCGAAAGGTACGCTGATGCATGAAGCTCGTGACGCCTTTCCCGCGGGGATGCATAAACCCTTACTATATGAGGAGAAATAACACATTTTCTCTCTTGCGGCTTACCGCGGCGATCGCCTCGACCTTTCCCCACAGTTAAGTCTGTCAGAAGAACTCAAGACACTGTTATAAATCTTTTATTCGATCTAAGCGACATGAAGCCAGATGCCTCGCGTTTCGTTTCGCAATAACGATAGTTTTATATATATATATATATATATATATATATATATAACGATAATGATCGTATTAAAGATAGAAAAAAATCGTATATGCAAAAATATTGTTTTTATGTAGAAACACACAAGATAGCAATTTTTTTATATTTACGAATTGTTTATATCTCAGAAACATTAGTAAGCTATTAAGTAATTAATTTTCTATTATGTGATTAAAGAGATTTCCCATCAGTATGTGTTTCCTTCTTCGTGAGTTTATTATGGACATTTAGAAATTTAGATAGTCTGAAATGATTGAAAAGTTTCCGACGAGTTGCCTTGAATAAGAGACAAAACTTCGATCTCAAGATACGACTGCAAAATTTTCAAATTTCAAGTAATAATTGAAAAAGACTACTATTTTCTGTTTCGTATATGGAATTTTGAAAAAGATTCATGTGAAAAATACACAGTCAAAAGTATAATAATTCCATAATAGATAATTTCATCGTTGAATTTTATTAATATAGAATAATCTTGAAAAATATTATAAAGTTAGATTTACGTAACTATGTATTAAATTATGCTCAGAAATGAGATTCAATGATGCTCTGTTAAATAAGCCTGCATAATTCAACAGCTGAATTTTACAGAGAAACGAAAATAAACGAATCATCATATCAATCGCGGCATTTCGCGAGAGGGAATCACTGGCCCGTTCATCTGTCAGTTATTTACGACGATGATCGGATTGGATTCCGATCGCTCGTATCGTTAAAGCGACCGTTTTATGCCCGAGCACGCGAGATGCATTTATGCGGCGCGACTATCGCGAACGCGATGCACGACGTCACGACGTTGAAACAACCTCGACGTTAACAACTGCGACGACGAGAAAAGAGAAATTTATTTATACATATACGCAATAAATTATCGCAAAATATAACATTCAGAAGTAAAACGGGATTTTAATACTATTTGCAATTCCGACACCGAATCTTCGCAATGTCACTTTGGGGGGGGAAAAAAAGGAGTAAATCGCGAACCGATTTCGGGAGAATCTAAAAGTCTCGCGCATTTCCCTCGGAAATCCTTTCTTTTCCAATCCGTTGTTAAACACAAGTTGTAGGAAAACAGTGGACACGGCGATGACTACGCTATGAATAAGGTAATCTATACGATACTACGGGGTTGGCCGTGAGTATTGATCGGCCCCGCCTGCCTCTCTCACACTCTCTTTCTCTCTTTCTCTCTCTATTCTCTTGCACACCGCTTTCTCGCTTACTCTCTCTCTCTTTTTCTCTCTCATCTTCTCATGTTTTCCCTAATCCACCCTGCCCTCTTTTATCCTCTCGAAAGAGTCGAAATATTTTGCTGTCCGATCCGAAAGGAACAGAAGGCATTATTTCTTGTTTGCCGGTCAACGCTTCACAAAGAAGCGCAAGGTTGTCACCCGAAAAAAAGGACCACACGCACCTTTGAAAACTAATGATGATCGTTTACTTGTTGATATATAAATACAAGGAACGATAATCCTGTTTCTTTTGTAATGAAAGAGACCACCCTTAGGGCCATTTTCACCAACGTCGGTTAACTTTAACCTCCGGTTAAACCATATATCTTTGTCTCTTTTCAGATGTGTTCTTAAAAAGAGACAAAGATATATGGTTTAACCGGAGGTTAAAGTTAACCGACGTTGGTGAGAAATTGGCCCTTAGTGTATGCTACTGTAGTTCAAGAATTATTTATCATAATTACCATTCTCTGTTGGACACATTGCTAGGATATTTAGCTGTAGGTATCGAAACTTTAGACATATCGTTTTCTTAAATATCGTTTTCTTAAAAAAAATCGTCTATAAATAAAAATTACACGAAAACACTTTAGCCGTTAATCATGGCAGCTTCGACTTCGAGAAATCAGGATAAATGTATGGCATAATTAAATGTTAATATATTAATAATTTGTTGAATGTATTATTTCAATTAATAAAATTAATATTAAATATGTGGATGCTGACTTAACGCACACATTACGTATCCCCTCCAAAAAACATTTATAGCGAGTCGTAAATGAAAATCAAATACATCAGAGTTGCTAATTAATTGCTCAAAAATTTTACAAATAGATTTCAAAAATATTAAATTTTTATAAATGCATCAACAACGGACTGTTAAAACATTTTAGAAATATTATATATCTACATTAAATTATATCTTTATTAAATTTATATTAATTATATATAAATTATAAATACTATAATAAATATTTTAAATATTTGAAAATATAAAACATAGAATATTTTATGTGTATTTCAAATTATACAATGATTACAAAACTGAATCACCATCACAAAGATAGATGATCAATTATATATTAATATTTTACAAATAAGACACTTAATTAAACAAAATTATAAACCGCTCACTTTATGGATACTATATACCCTACTATCGTTCGATGCTTCCTCAGATCTTTTTTTCCTCTCTTGTTTGTTCTTTGCTGACCCTTTATGGTATTCATACGACACTCCCTCACGAAAATATGGTTAATTACGATCGCACACGCGCCTATTAATCATTAATCATCAGAGTATCACGAGTTCCGCACTTAGACGACGCCAATATTAATCGCACATGATGTGTACTTTAGTCTATATATATTGCAAGAGAACGCACAAAGATTAGACGTTCGGCGCTCGGAAAATCGCACGATCAAATTCACACAATGCTCTGTTGTTAACGAATAGTGTATGCACGAATTTTACGCCTATTTTATTATCGGATCTCGCTTCGCCCCACCATTACCTTAAATTCCTTCTCGCTCGAGTCTCGTCGCGTGAATGACAACAAGATCACCGTACGTAAATAGGACGCGCCGAATTTTTCTCTCGACGAGTATAATTCAGTATCAACTTATATTATAAAATGTTCAAAGTATATTAAGAGATGCCAAGCGCGCGATCATTCCCGCGATCGATTAAAGACTGTATCAGCCCACGCGATTAATTAACTTCCGCGATTAACGTGTCTCAAATATAGTCATTCATTGTAATGTTGTGCAGTATCGGGAGAGTCGATGTTATTTTCGAATTTCTCAGTCATTAATAAAAACATCACGGATGAGATATAAAAATGAATTGACTCGAGCGTTATTGTCACGCGTTAATTAATTAATATATATAGTCTCGATATTGAGTCATCGTATTTTAATATTTAGTAATCGTATATCATAAATTTGGCGCTTGTACAACGGTGATCTGTTGTTTTACGTGACTTATTCGATTTAAATCAATCGTGTGAATCGACTCATACTCTTGGATATTATAATATTCTACGAATATTTATCTTTAATTTTAATTTGTACATTTATTCACTTTTACGTGTTATAATGAGATAATAAAATTATCGTAAAATGCGTGCATATACTATTCGTTAATAATGGAGATAGCGTTTTATCGTGCAATTTTCTAGTACCAAGTACGAATAATCATTGATTTTTGCGCCCTTTGTAATATAAAATAAAGTGCGCAATTAACATCGAGAGTGCTATATAAAGTTCCGCGCAATCGTCGCATTCTAGATTAGTACGCTCGAGATCGTATTTAACAATCACTCTCGACTGAAGGAGCAACAAAGTATAAATAGAAACATCCGATAGCGGAGCAATCATAAAGAGAGAGGGCGAGTAATTCATAACTTTATCAATTTATTATTTGCAATTTATAAAATTAATTGTTCGCTTATCTTCACGATAAAGGCCTAATTAAATCATTGTGTAGTGATGCATATAATATTTTCTAGTCTTAGAGTCTAAAGTTCTAAGTCTTATTTTGAAATATTTTGAATATTTAATAAAATATTATATTATATATATATATATATATATATATATAAAGGAAGATGTATAAAATATTTATAGATATATATATATGTATAAAACATAAAATTCACTTAACCTTTAAATATTGATGCATCTATAAAAATAATTTAATATTTTTTAAATATATTTATAAAGACTTTGAACGCAGTTAATTAGTAACTAATTATAATATATTTGTATTTTGTTTCAACATAAATAATATTTTTCGGAGACGAATGCTAATGTAATATTAGTATTCGTCAGCATTTCTACTTTCGATATTAATTTTTTGCTAATTAGTAGAAGCAATAAATTTGGGATTAGAATACTAAATTAACATTTAATTATATTCAAATTTGATTTCTTGTCAAATTAACGAAGGCACAAAAGCTCTCATGTATGTGCGCATTACGTAACACTACACGGATATAATTATGAATCGTTTACGAGAGAAACGCTGTAGTTTTAAAATACTTTCAGGCATCACAGACGCAATCAACATATTTGCTCTTTTCTTATTTTTTTGTTATAATGGGAAAATTATTTGCATGTTCTCGTGGTATAATGCAAAATCATTCGTATCACTTGATTTGTCATAATAAATGATATGTCATGATAAATCTGCCGAGTTTCAAGTTTGTCTCCAAGAAATGTTATAGAAAGAGAGAAAGAAAGAAGAGAGAGAGAGATGCAAGAAAGAAATTGCCAAGGATTAATTAGAATGTCGTCGTTACTGTCTCGCGCTACAGAATAGATGATCAGACTGCAAGATAGAGAACTCCGATGCAAGAAACAACGAAGAAAATAGCCGTGGAACAATTAGTTCGTTAGTGTCAATCTGCATCGATATTATGCGAAGCAATCACGACGCAGACCGACAAACGTCAACGAAAAATGACATAAACGCGAACAAAGTATCGGCCCTTATTTATACGAGAAACGTTGAAGTGAGGGAACGCAATAAGGCACGAAAATAAAGCAGATGCGAGAAATCAATCCAACGCGCATCTTCTCACGTTGTTTAAGGGCATCTCACTCGCCACTTTTCCGATAATTTTCGATAGAAACGAGGTAACCCTTTCTCGCTCGCGAGACCTATTAACCCGCAATCGACAGATATCCGTACTTCCTTTAAACATTGAGTATGCGAAGCTAATAATTTGTATGGGTTACGTATCGCAATTAATTTCGCATAATAACTTGCACAAAGGACACATCGAGCAAATTATCAATTATCGGTTTTGTTCATTTTCCTATTTGTTCTCCTATGCAATTGGTACCGCATCGTTTTGTAATATCATTAAATATGCAGCTAATGTACTTCATATTTTTTTGTATAACGTAATTTATTATCTTAGAGCAACAGTTATCAGCATGAAGATGACACTCTAACATCTTCCTTTTATTCCGATGTCCCGTAATAAAATCGCATCGTAAAATTGGCCCAACTTCGCGCCTCTATTCGAAGGTAAAATACGACGGTGAACAAATCGCTTCCGGCTTAGAACATGTAAATGAACCGTCGTTATATATATATATATATATATATATATATATATATATATTCCCCCGACGCGCCGGACGCGGATCGTGAAAGCGGGTTAAGAGCCAGAGCCCGTGAGCGAACGTCCGTGAGGAAGGCCAAGTGGAAAAAGCGGGAAACGATTCCGCCGTCCGGATAGTTGCCTTCGATCAGATATATTCCGTGACTCGAAAAGCGGGCCACGTAATGAATTCGTGCGCCCTTCGCGGCGGCTGGCCTGGTTTCGTTGCCGACGACGATATGCTAAATGAAGGTACGACCTTCCTCTCCACAAAAGGGGATGGAGGTTCGCGCGAGGTCACGGATTAGCCGCTCCTTGACGCAGAAAATTCGAACAAAAAAAAGTCGAACGATCGGCACTGATATTTCATCACATACGCAACGTGTGTCGCTAAAAATCTCTTCTCTCTACGTCGTTCCATCTAGAAAGGGGGGAGAGAAAATCTGTTCTGGGGCACATTAAGCCCCGGATGAAAAACCGAGTCGCGGCCGGGATTAAAGTTCGCTCGCCGCGCGATGAGAGTAGAGCTGAATCGACTAATCCAATTTAATCACCGTAAATATAAAATTTTATTTCCAGCATACAGTACGTTTTAATTTCTCCGTGCGACTCACTCGTTTCGCGCTCACGATATTTATTCCGCGAGATCGGACATCTCATTTTTGCCAAGGACTCGCGAGAGGGCGAACGTTTGAAGGACGACGCTGCAACGAAAAAAAAAAGAAAAAAATCGAGAAAGAGGCTCGCGAGCGTTGATATTTTTATCGCGCGGTTTTTTCTCGGTAATCCGTATGTTAGCTAATTATTTTCTCTCGATAAAATAGATATAACGCGATTAAATAGAGAAGAGCGGTTTGCTTTTATAGCAGCGCAAATACGATCTGACAAGGCAAGTTACTTGCTGTTATATATATATATATATATAGGGGCCGTTATCGATCTCCGTAGGAGAAATTCGCTGACAAGGTTGCAAGGTTGCACTAATTGAGGGTTTTAATTTCCTGTCCTATCATCCCAAACCGCCAATTTATTTGTATACGCGTAAACACACGGCAATCTCTTCGAAAATGTCGAGCGTGTCGAGATGACAATGTTCGAGAGTTATATACATAATTATATTCCGAGAAATTACGAGGGTTAATTGGGAAAACGGATACTTAATTTCGTGTCATCTGAAGTTTCTTCCTTGAATAGAAATAAATATTTAAGTTTATACAGACAAATCTTGAGAAAAATTACCCCGATTATCCCGACACTTGTAGAAAATCAATTTCATAATCGGTTCTTTTATTTAAAGAAAATGTAGAGAATGTCTTTTATCCTAATAATCTTATTCCTTTCAACATGCCAGTGGTAAAAACCGGTATTTTCCAAAAAAAAAAAACCGGCAAAAACTGATACTTTCTAATAAAAATGATAAAATAAATAATAAAATTTTGTATATCTTTAAAATTTAAAAAATGTATCTCATATATTAATTTGAATTAAAGAAGATTTTATATTTCTCTTATTTTTTTAACCATAATGATTAATATGATTTATTAATTAAAGCAAACGCATATTTTTTTATAAAATTATATAAATATATTTTAATGTAATCATTTTTATAGTTTTTGCCAGTTCATTCCATTGGATAAAAAAGTCCGACACAATAAAAACCGGAATTTACTATATGGTTTTTTCCACTCACTGGACTTTTCCGGCCAACCCTGCTTTCAACAGGATACTAAGGATACTACTTCACCGCGACTCTCGACTTATGGATATTAGAAAAAAAATGGTAGTTTACGGATTCTAGTCGTAGCGTGTGCAACTTGTTTACAACGTGCCGCCAGTAATCGTACAAAGAATGCTATTATGCCGTAAACGTCTGTCACCGAACACAATATAGCCATTGTATGATAAAATTGTATAGTAATGGACTGTTTGCCGACATTCGGACGCCGACAAACACCTAACTTAACAAGGATTCTCACAGCATGTGATTTAAAAAAGAAATCAGCAAACAAATCTTAAGAAATAAAAAGTTCAATGCATGAAAGAAGTCAATTTCCTTTCATAATACTTAAGAAGTTAAGAAATGTATCTATGTACATACTTTCAAAGACCGATAAAATTGATGGGTCAAATGTCATAAAATATATTTGTGAATTCGGGATCATTAATATACTCGATTGTGACAATTCTGCAAAGATTTTTTTCTTTTTTTTTTTTATGAAACGAACTGCTACGAATTCTCAAAATTCTTATAATTGCAGTATCGATATCTCGCAATCTCAGCTGATAAACAATAATTAATAAGAGAAATGAGATCAATTTGAGAGTCTTCTCGCGTTCTATCCCTCCTCTTCGCGAATATCGCCTAGGCGATGAAACGAACCGCGGAAGGGCGTTTGTGCGCGATCCGGACGACGGTTCGTCGTTCACGAAAATAAAATTCCCGGCCGCGCCGCTTCGATACGCAAAGAGAGAGAATAAAAGAGAGAAAACGCACGCAGATGCACACAGATACGATGGTACAAGATATACGGTCGTGAAACGGAGGACCCGGACGGACGGATGGGCTCGCTCCTTGTTTATTTATTCTTTCGTAAAGTCAACAAAAATTTCGCCACCGGCCAGTCGGACCCGCCGCGGAGCGAACAGTGGACCGCGGCCGAGCCAAATGTAGTTGGCCGACTGGCCAAATGAGAGTTTGCGTCTATTATTACACACCGCCCAGCGGCCGTAAACCGCCACCGGGACCCGAAGAACGAACCGAAACGTACGTGCGAGCCGATACAGGATGTATCAGAGAAACGATGGGATTGTCCGATGAGGCAGACGTTCCTCGGAATACCGGAATCGATCTTTCCTCTTATCGATTGACAGTTATTTGAGAGTGTTCACTTATACGATTTTATAATATATATACGTGCAATGTATGCAAATCTTTTTTTCTCTTTGGTAATAGATTTAATATTTTAAATTAATATTGCGGAATTTCGTATGAAATTTTTGTCGCGTACGTCAAGAATGACATATATGTATATCTCTAAAATCTATATTTATGTGATTTTATACAATGTTATCGAAAGAGATATATATACAGATTTGATAACGTGATTTATGCGCGTTATTATAGAATAAAATAAAAAATGTGGCGTCATAATAAATTTGTTTTGCGTATATATTACTATCTTTTATAAAATGTCCAGATATTTTTTCGATATTGCGGATAAAATAATTACAAGAGAGAGTGTAAAATTTACAAAAATATTATATGCAAATATATCCAATCTAGTGCCCTAATTTTTTTTATTTTATTCTATAAATACATTTTTATTTAAACTTGTCCTTTTTTTAATATAACCAGAAATAAAAAATCTCCCTCTGTCGGATATATTATTCCATGAATACTGAAAAATTATATTTGCGTAATTTTGCAATTCAGATATACATATATTCATTTAAAAGAAAGGAAAAAAAAAAAAAATTGTATGTGCGATTTGATTATGCTATTTTTAATACTAACAATAAGATGTAGAAAAAGCAAAGGTTACGATCCTTCATGAGTCAGACGCTACACAGTATATCCATATTCTAAATATTCATAAGCTTGCAAATGTCCGACTATAGACTCCATTTCTATACAAAACAAAATTTTGTAAAGCTCATCCGGATGAGAACGAGGCAACATCGTTATCGCTGCCCTACGCCAAACGACGTATGCCGTGGATTGTAGAGAGACTGTTATCGACCGCACATTGATATCGAAAATTCATGAGGGAATATTTAATTGAGAAGAGCACATGAGAGAGAGAGAGAGAGAGAGGGATCCCGACACTCGCTCGTCTATTTAGTGGAGATTGAAATATCAAAGTCACATAGAGAAAGAGAGATAGATAGATAAATAGAGAGAGAGCTAAAGCGATATGTCGATAGAGAATCGTTCGTGTGAAAAATTCCTTAAAAAAAAAAGAGAAAAAAATTTACGTGCAATTTAAAACTAAAAGAATTAATTGGCCGAATACCGAATGAGCTAGAAGCGATTTCGTCGGTGTTTATCGTGCAGGTTAATCTCGATACTTGGAATCCAACCCGAAGAATTTACAGAGTTGGCGTTTAACAAGACGGAAACACACGCATGCGTCACGCATCGCGACGCTAATCAGGCGTGACGCTCGCGCGAGTCGACCGCGATAAGATCGGTGGCAGCATCGCGTAATTTCGAGAAATCCGTGATCGTGATAATGATCTTGCAATATATTGTATCTCGTAATCATCGAATCTCATTAGCTCCCAGATAAACGCGTGCTGCAAAGAGGTTCATTCACCGGCGCTTATTATCGACGCGAATAGAACCAGCATAGCTCAGCACAGAAAGAGAGAGAAAGTGTGTAATGCATATTATACTTTTAAATATATATATCGTTATATGTATAACACGACCAATGTTGACAACACTCCCATGGCTGGCGGAAGATAGTTAAAAAAATGCATAATAGCGCGAAAAACGAGTCGCATTTCATCTATAATTATGTGTCGAGAACTTAATAGAAACTTTTTTCTTCCACGTCGACAATTTGAAATGTTTGCATGTACGAGTGTATTTATGCAAATTACCATTCCGAATGACGGGGACAAGTATTTAGAAGAACGTAAATACATGTAATAATACGCGGCCACAAAATGTTACTAGCGAACGATATCACAATATGTGATGGATGCGATAATTTATCGCGCGCGAGAGCGACAAATTTAACGCGCGAAACGCGTAATAAACGAAAATAATCGTCGCGTGTGTGTTTAACGTAGCGAGCTTCTGAATCTCTACTTGTTGGAAAACTGCGTTCTTGGCGAGCGAAAAATTTAAGTTATGTACGACCATTGTATTATAACATACGGTGCAAAACCGCGTCTTCGCGAAGTCGAATCTCTCGCAACGCTACTGCTTTGTAAATTAAAGATGATTCCACGAGCGTCTATAATTCACTTTAACGAGCACCCATCGACCGATCGGGATTTCGAGAGAGAGATATATATTATTCCTACTGGGGGAGGATGTGTAAGCAATTGATTTTCTCTAATTTAACAATTTATCAAAACCGTAGTAATTAAATGGGCTTATCAAGGACTTCGCAATGAACAAAACAACGAAACAATTAAATAATTATCCGTTTCTATTATACGCGTGAAAATATTACTCCCGAAGTTTGACAGACACACACGCGGACTCAAGGATAAATATTAATTATAGATCCTCCACACAAGTCATTAATGCGTTCTAAGTTCGAGAACGTCTGTCTCTCGTCGCTGTTATTTATCGATAGTAAACAGAAGCGAACCGATATAAAGACGGGCGCGGCAGAAATGCACGGGCAGTTTGCATATTTAATGCGATCAGAATGCACCGGGTCAAGAATATCGTGACGCGTTGCGCTATTTTTCTCCGTACAAAAGAAATGTCACGCAGGTGACGCACGTCATATATTATCCGCGATACCGTGCTTCACGCGTTGAAATATGCACGCGTTTCGATTGAAAGAGAAACCGATACGATTCTAGTTTACGACAGTTACTCGACACAATAAAATTCTCAAGGTATTTATAAAAAAAATATATATGTTTCCAGAACGACGGGATCTCTCGACGAGAAGCTAGCTGTTGCTCGCGCATAATGAAAAAATATTTCCAGTCCAAGATATATCTATCTAGATTACTTCGTGCAAGAAATATTGGGGACAAGTATTTACCGAAAGAATTTTTTCATTCGATTAATTTGTATCAAAATTATATCGGTTTACACAGAGAAAATTTACTCTTAGAATTTACTCTGAAAATCATTTTACTATGCATTTAGTAAAATTAATCAAACATGTTTTATGTTTTATATGTTTATTATTTTTATTGTGATAAATATTAATCAAAGAATTCTCATAAAATTCTTTCCACATCATATTATCCCACAATTACCATGATTTTCAGGGTAAATTCTAAGAGAAAATTCTCTCAGTGTATAAAAGGAGATATATATATTTTTTTCTGAATAAATATTTAGATAAAATTTTATTTGAATTTAAATTCTAGAGTTATACAAATTCCTAATCAAATCGCGCGGCGATCTCGTGACACGTGGAAAAAAATGGAGCTGATCGTTGCGAGCACCGGGGCACCAGTACAATACAATTACAACGTGACCCTCCTCCCACAATAGACGCGACGCGACGCGCGGACGCAATTAGATTGCAAAAATATTAGCACGGTAACGCGAGAGCCGCCGGCGTAACGCGATGCCTTTTAAATTCGGTAATTGTCCACGCGCGAGAAAGCGCGGCCGACGTAATTGACGACGCGTCGCGACGCCTCTCTCTTTCTCTCTCTTTCTTTCGCGCGCGCGTTGTCGTCAGATTCTTAAAATAATCCCAAGCCGAGAGAGCCGGTTCGTCACGTCGAGCTAGAGCGCGATTTTTGGCAGCGATGTCGTCACAATTCGATTTGATAATCGATTGTGTCCGTCATTCTGATGACGATCGAGCTTGCGTAATCTATAATTTTGACGAGGGATGATTCAACGACATCGTACAGATCGAACGAGTAAATGGAGAGAATCTCTCTTTCTCACGATCCAATTTTTAATTGTTTAATAAATAATAAATAAATTTAATTATTTAATAACCGTGAAACTTTTCTCTTCGAAGAAGAATTCTTTCTTAAAGAGACCGTGCAAACATGCAACAACGTTTTGACAGAGTGCTTCGTCATTTACGTGCGCTCTTAAAAGCTGAAGAGCAAAGCGGTTTATAATATTAAACGCATATATATCTTGAAACGCGTCGACCTGAATTTTAACTTTGCGTACATCTCGTGTCGGCACGAAACATCGAAATTACGAGTACACACACGTTTGCGGAATAAATTACGAGAGGAATTTCGCGCGCGCGCCCGTCTCGTTCAAGTGACATTTCGAAATTACGCGAAAGTCTAACCGAGGGTGTAGCACCACCGATCGCGCAAACCGGACGTGCTCCGTTTATTCGCGTATCAGGGGAAACCCGAGATAAGCCATGCCCACGATCATTCCTTACGATTTGGCACGTTCGAAGCGGAAACGATTACGACAATGTGCCCGGCGCCAGGCGACGACGAGCGCGTGCATTTACAACGAAAAATCATGCTAATGCATCTGCCACTTTCGAGATTACGATATTTCTCGTAACGAGACGGATCAACCTTGGAAGAAAAAAGGAAACGGAAAAAAAAGGATGGGACGTCGAAAAGCTGGCGGTGTTAAAAATCATCGATTATTATCGGCGTTCCTAGAGACATTCCAAATTTACGCTGCGGACAATAAGTTACGGTCGTGAGACATTATTTACGCGGTCGCGAACATTTGCATACAGAGAGAGAGAGAGAGAGAGAGAGAGAGAGAGAGAGAGAGAGAGAGAGAGAGAGAGAGGAGGGGAGCTCTTTGAGCGGGACGAAAGTGAATTGGGGGATGTAAGCTTACACATTCTGTGTAAGCCAATTATGATGGCGCGTAAAATAATTTCAAGATTTTCGCGTTAAACGACACGAATTAAAATATAACTTTTCGTTTACACAAATAAATGCACACAGCGGTTTTTCAATCTTTCGTCTATATCTATATAATCGAGAAAAGTAAACAGCGCGACGTTTGACAGATATCTCTCAAATGAAAGATATATGATTTGCTCCACGTTTGATCTTTTACGGAATGCTTTAATCGATTTTCGATTATCCCGAAGAGATACGTCTAATCTGTCTCGCGTTCGATTCACAATGCAAATCGTTATGTATGTGTGTGTGAGAAGGAAACTTCCTACTATATATATATATATATATGTATATGATACACATCTATCTCTAACTACATAATCGGTACACTAGAGCCGGATTATCCGACGCTCGAGTATCGGATTACGCCATTAAATTTTACGATCCCGGGTTAAGCCGTCGACATTTTAGACAAACGTAGAACCTCGCGCGAAACAAGGTTGCGCATAAAGGGATGACATGGCAAATAAACGTATGCGTAAAAAAGAAAGATCATAAATCCTCATGTTTGAAAGCGTCATGTCAAACGCGGGTGATTAGACAATATTTATATCATACACACAGTTGTGTAAAAAAAAAAAAAAAAAAAACCGGTTTCTCGCGCTGAAAAAGATTTCTCCCGCGGGGCTATTAAAATTCTTATGTGGCCTCGCTCGCGCGTGCCCTTTTATTTCGTCAATTTCATGTGACCTAGATTCGTCCCATCGAGAATCGAAGAGTTATGCGTTCGCAGGAAGCTGGAAACGGAACGCGGAAGATGCGGCATTCGCTCGACTGTAGACCATAAAAAACGGGAGAAAGGAAAAAGAAAAGAAAAAAAGGAAAAAAAGAGCTCCATTCTGCAAGGGTCAACGACCTAAAATACTACCTGCGTGTGCCTTTAAAACCGGTCTCATTTTCGACGCTTGTTTTCAGTGATATAATACCGCAACCGCCCACCCTTTTCCTCCCTTTCCCGGATATCGAAAAACGATCGATATCATTGTAAAATTTGTTTACACCCGTCCGCTCCGAAGAAAACAATTCGCGCGTCTATATGCGCAACAAGTATCTTCCCGCCCTATAATAGGATATTCGACTTATCAGTCATCTGGACGCTTCGACATCGCCTCTTTAAACGATGCAGGGTCGCGTCTTCGAAACGCGCACGCATATTAAATGACACATAGCGCACATACGCGCGCGCGGCCTATATACAATGACAGCTACGCAATCAGCTGTTGGAGAAGACGCGTCGTTCGCGTCCAAAGAGAGAGATAGAAAAAGAGACGACGCTCGCGTCCTCGAGACGATCGCGTTCCTCGACCCCGCGGAAACGAGGCTAACCGAGCAGCGCAAATCTCCGGGGAAGATGACGGGGGATGAGGGAGGGGTTGATCGCGCCACGCCGAGGTTTGGTTAGGTTACCGCTGGACCGCGGCCTTTCAACCCTACAGAACGCGAAGGGCGACTCGAGTTTTCTCTCCCCGACGAAGATGCGAGAGCGGAGCGGAATCGCTCGACGCTCTCGCGGCCGAACGCGAGGGCCAGGTCGATATAGCAATGGCGTCGCCGAGCGAGCAAGCTCGGCAGACAGGCAGAAAATCAATCGCGTATAAGACACGCGGCATGTTTTGACGCGCCTACTTCGCTCCGCGTCCGAACGACGTTGGATCTCGAAACCGGCGAGAGGGTTTTCCGCAATGCAAAAGTGTGGAGATCAATCAAGTTTCTCTGCGAAAGAGAGAGAGAGAGAGAGAGAGAGAGAGAGAGAGAGAGAGAGAGAGAGAGAGAGAGAGAGAGAGAGAGAGAGAGAAAGAAATTTGACATTTAAACTTGAAATTGCTACACCGGTTTTTTTCGATCCTCGTCGTCCAAGACGCGACGAGCGAGATACCTATAATGAGATGGAATAAAGAGAAAGAAATCAAGAAGACGAAGAGAAGCGCGAGCGACGACGATGACGTTACCGACCGAGGCGGCCGGAAAAGAGACGGGGCCGCGGGGTCACTCACTCACGCACGCACATTTACATATGTTACATCGCACTCGCACTCGCGTCGAAAGAGCGAGTCACGCATATATTCACGCGGCCGGGACCGGGCACGAGAGCATGCGTTTCGTCTCGGAAAGCCCGCGCGTCCCGTCCAAGCATCGTGTCGCATATCAGATATAAAAACTTGTTGTGGCTTACTTTTGATCACTCGGTCCGTCGTGGGGAGCTTCTGCGAATTGTTGGAGGTCATGCTGTACGAGGATAAATGACGAGTGGGCGCCTCCTCCTCTCTCTCGCTCTCCTCTTCCTCCTATTCTCCTCCTTGTCACTCTCGCGCGCAGCAGGATAGCCTCTCGCGCTCTCCTTGTCGCTCGCGCCCGCGCTCCGCCGTGTCACTCCGCCCGCACCGTTTCTTTTCCGCTTTCTTTCACTGTTACTCGTCTTCCTCGGGAGCTTCTTTCTCCTCTCGTATACCTCTCTCTTCCCTTTTCTTCTTCCTCACCTCCACGTTCTCCTTTTCTTCCTCCCTGTTTCGCGTGTTCACTCGCGCGAGAGTTATAACGGCTAACTTCAGCGTATACGGAGGGGTTGGGTAGAAGGAGAGGGCGGTATTTTCACCTCGAGAGCCCGGCGCGACCGCCACACACACACATGTAACACGCGCGCACGGAAATACGCCGCCGGGAGGGAGAGAGCGGACGTGCGGACGACGAAGGGGGCGGGGGGAAGGGAGGGTGGCGGCGGAGAGGTGACGGAAGTTATCGCACGGCACGGCGGCACATCGGTGCCTAGGAACTGTTCATGGACGTTCTTCTTCCTCTTCTTCTTGACGGTGCCGTCGAGGAAGAGAGGAGACGGCTGCTCTCTCTCTCTCTCTTTCTCTCTCTCTTGTACGATATATCTCTGCTCCTCTCTTCTCTTTTCTCAGGGCGGTCCCCTCGCACACACCCTTCGTAGGAGGGTAGGCGCGACCGTGCACTCGCGAATGCACGCGGCTAATAAATAAGATGGACGAGCGGCGCGGGGGGATCCTCGACGGAGCCTCTTTCGCTCGCTTCGAGATCGCTGGACCACGCGCGAGCCGCACGACGACGACGACGGCGGCGGCGGCGGCGGCAGCGACGACGACGGCGACGACGATGGCCGATTTAGATGGCGACGGCGACGACTCGATTGACAGGAACGACGACGGATCGAGCGAGCGTTTGCCCCCCGCGAACGCGACACACCAACGCGCCGCGACTACGAACGGTTACAGTTTGAAAAGACGGGGACACGATGACGATTGCAATAACGGCTGCGGCGGTGGTGGCGACGACGGCGGCGAGAACGACGTGAAGTACGACGACAACGGAGACGACGACGGCGGCGGCGGCGGTGACGGTGGTGGTCGCAACGACAACGACGTGGACCGGGACGACACCGTTAACGACGTACGAAGCACCGCGACACGTAACCGCGACACCGACACCCACGGTCGAGACACCACGCCGCTAAATTTTAACTACAAGATGTCTGTCTCTCTGCTTCTCCGCGGCGCGCACACTGACGGCTCCTCCGCGGACAGGAGGACGGACACGCGCAGCCCTCCGCGCGCAGCGATCATTCGAGACCGCCGATTGGTCGCGCCGCCACCCGCGAACTATAACGTTGCGTCATAGAGGCGCCACCGACCGCGCGCGACTCCGCGAGTCTCCCGTCGATAGATCGATACTCCTCGCGACTCCTCGCGTCCTGTCGAATTTAAATTTGAAAAAATTCCATTTTTCTTTACGCTTTGTCGCACTTGTCACGTTTGAAATGAATTAGAGATCGCGCGTCGTCCTAGATGTTGAAGATATAATAATGTGGAAGAGAAAGGAAATGAAAAGTACAGGTAAAATCATCAGGTGTGTATTTTTTATAGCACAGATATTTTTGGAATTTGAAAATGTAATCGATACGAACTCTTAAAACTGGAGCGCAAATTATGGAATTATTTAAGCGATATTAAAGTAATCTCATCATTTATACTATTGATTATGTTTTTACACATGTGAATATGATGTTTGATTATTACTTTCACATGTCGAGATTTGAAAATTTCAAAGCTTATTTATGAATGCGGTGGAATACTGTTAATCAGGATTTTATCGGCCAATGTACGAGCAAATAAACATCAGAATATAGTAGTGTTATCGAGTATCCTTTATATGCGCCCGCAGGGGATATCCGTTTACACATGTAAAGAATCGAGGCGTGTTTGAATACAATTTCGATGAGAAATGTACAAACGAAGCTATTTGAATTTGCGATCCTTTTTCACGTAGTTTGGAAATATAATTGCTCATCGTTACGTTTTAGATATTAAATATAATAAAATATAATTATTGCCTCTTTCCTTAATGTATAAGAAGAAATGCCACTTTTATTATAATTACAATTAAATAAAACTTATTTTTATTTGCAAATTAAATAAGACGGAAAATTGATCTTCCTTGCGTTTGACTTTTTTTATGCATATATCAATAACAGAAAGAGCATCATGTGATTAAAGATCGGAAAATATATTATATAATTTTATCCAGCGTTGGTATAATTAACAAATACATAAACGACAGCCAGTAAAGTTAATGCCTGTTAATGCTTGATGAGATATTTATTAAATAATAAATTCTATGGATACATAATATATGTACAAGTCGTTAATTGTATTTATATATTACATATGATAACTATGTATGATAAAAAATAAATACGTAGTCAAGATAAAAATTTATAAAAATGAATATAAAAAATAATATCAATTGTGTCTTTTATATTTTGTACTATCCTTCGAATTGTTTCTGGAATGATGCTTGGATTGTAGGAAGTAGGAACACTCTTTCTTTAAGCGCTGTTAGCTTGGGCAGTCCTAATGTGATATCAAGTCCGTGATATTCTTTTATGTATTTTGCTGTGACTGCGAAAAAAATATCCAAATAGGATACCTGAAAAGAGAAATATGTGAGAATCTTTCACAAAAACCAAACTGATCAATTCTACTTTTGTATATTTCTTAATTTTACAATTAGTACCAGAAAACATTATATTAATGGATTGATACTAAAATTAACAAATTTATAAAAATTGAATTGATAATATTATGTGCGTGCGTGTGTGTGTGTGTGTGTGTGTATAGTTATTAAAGTTTGTAAATATTTTTTACGATTATTTTTGAAAGTATCTTTTAAAAAATCTATATTCTGGTAAAAGCGCGCGTCTCTACATAAGCAAACAATTTTTCCACAAGTTCTGACAATATTTTTTTTACAAATTAATTTTTTTTAACTATTCGCGTGTTAGTTAAGTTATTAATATATTTAACATACGTTTTCTTTTATATTTATCATATATATACTTTTTTACCTTTGAAAAATCATTTCTGAAGGGATATATACATACATGTTGATCTTGTGCAAAATTAAATTATATTATTATAATCATATTATTTATCAGCTTACCTGTCCGAAAAAAAAATCTCCATTTAGTTCCAAAAATATTTCTAAAAAATAGAACACCATTCTATGACATATGTTCAGGGTGTAATATTCACAATAGCATCGAAAATTCTCGCTCTCGATGCACTTCATTGATAAGTCTGAAATAGTACATTAAACATAAAGTTATATTCAAACATAAAGTTATATTCAAAAGATAGAAGATTAAAAAATAGGAGATAATTACGTCGTCTGAATTCATGGAGAAGAGTGACCGTTTTTATAATGCATGATTGATCTATTTTATTATCTCCTAATAAATTTAATTGCTTTGCCAGTTGATGTCCTATTTTTAATGTATCGGTATAATTTGTGTTGTTTATCTGTACGACGGGAAACCGATAAGACGGGTAAGCTGTAAAAGAAAAATAAATTAGATGCGTTAAATATACATATGATACTTTATTTATATATACCCCAATATATGTATTATATACATATATTATATACTTACTCCAGTGATTGTAATACCAGTAAGTAGATATATCATTTATATAATATTCTTCATGTTTAATATTACCATATCGTAATAAATATGATATGGGTTCACCACCCATATCTGGTAGATTATTATAAATAATTCTTGGTTGATAGTGTGACATTTTAAGCAAATAGTCTGAAATAGTATAATAGATTTATATTAAAATATATATGCGAAAAAATGAGAGAGAGAGAGAGAGAGAGAGAGCCAGTAAAGAAATAATTGAGCTAGTATTTCTAGTCTATATTGAGTTAAAATTTTTTATCCTACATAATAAAAATCGGGAAAACTGAAATAGTTATATTTATAATTTATTATATTAGTTCAGCAAGCAAAAACTCAAATTCGATTCTCGATTCAGCGATTTACTCCGATATTTTTCTAGCCTACGCTTCTTTAAAAGAGATATGAGATTATTAAAAATAAATCTCAAATTCGAAAAATTAATTTAAATACTTGTATTGTATCAAATAAAATTTGTGTCATAAACACAATCATTTAGTTTCAGAAAAATTAATTTTCCTTGAAGCTGACACACTACCGCCCGATAGCTCTTAATAGCTTGAAGAATTTAAATCTTTTATATTTCTATTCTTTATCTCTTTTTCTATAAACTTTTATTATCAAAGAGATCAAATATTTATTTAACAAATTAATTATATATTATCTACTTGTATATACAAGACGTTGGTAATAATTGTACCATTCATCGTGTGCAAATAGAACGGGTTAAATCGAATAGAAAAGGCCTCTACTGTTTTACTATAGATAAATGCGCGCATATGCGCTTTACGGAATCCAGCCAAAGTGACGTCTAATGACGTCAGTTTACTATTTGACTCGCAATAATTAATGAAAATTTAATTAAAAAAGACCAATCCGTGCCAAACGTACTACGAGAAAAGACGCTTAATATGACGCGCTTATTAAGCGCGCGACGAAGCGTTGGGATTAATAATCAATCATTAATCATTAATCAAGTTTAATTATGTATTGCATCTAACAATCGTCTAACAGTGCAATGTCTTTTCTCACGACGTGCGTATGCACGGATTTTCCCCAATTAATTTTTCATTAATTATTACGAAGATCGCAACGTGATATATAGAGATCTTCCTGTATATAATTAGTAAATTTTTATTATATTTGTAAGAATTAAGAATTTTTCACCGTATATATTACATTATATTATATTTGTCGAGCGTATTGACGTCCCGGTCACGGTTGGATTTATTGCTTTATGTATCGTTTCTTTTGTATACCTGTTATTCGCAATGTATTATTTCACAACGGCTCGTGCCCTTGTTTCGGCGTGCGACGGGAAAACGCGCGATTTCCTGGCCACCGAAAATCAGATGTGTCGCTACCTGATTGACCCACGTAATTCGTGACAAGACAATAAATCGTCTCTCTCGAGACCTCGGGAAGAAGCGCGCCGTATTCCGCGAAAGTAACAACACGTGCCGATTCACGCGAAGAATGCTCGTAATTTGACAACAGAATAAAGTCAGAGTTATAGAACAACTACTGTGTGAATTCCTTTCTCCTCTCGGAATTAAACAAATTAAACCCGTGAACCTAACATATTGTTTCATAAATAATAAAAAAATCTGCACTTGCTGATATTGTGCAGGTGACTGATAAATTTCTGATTGTGTCGAATTGAATTTTTTAGAGAATAAAGAAGAACAATCTAGAATTTTCTTTTAGAATGAAAAAATCTAGAATTAATAAACTTGCATTAGATTATTAAATTTTTAGACTTTTTATAAATAATAAAAATTTTCACTCGCTAATATTGTGCATTGTACTGATAAATATCTGAATATGTCGATTTTTTTTAGAATAAAAAGAAGTTTAAAATTTTTTTCATTTTTAATTTAAATAATATATTTTTAAAAGAATTTAAAAAATTAATTTAATTATTTAAGAATTATAATTTAGAGTTAACAAAAAAAGTATGACCAAGAAACTTCATTTATAAAAGAAGAAGATATTATCCAGAAAGAAAAATTAGAATCATCATTTAAGAATCATTATTAAAAATAAAAAAATTAAATTAAGAAACAATTATTGCAAATAACAATTATTAGTGTAGGCGTATAATTATTATTTTTAATATGTATATATGTATCGCGCGATTATTATTGCCGATAGCGACTTAGCGTTTCACCTTCGATTGTCATGTATTCTGTTAGTATGTATATTCGTTCCGAAGAATCTCTCTCTCTCACGGCGAGAATTATAGCAGGATAGACAAGGATTGAGACCGAGCGACAGGAACATAACGGCATTCTCGACATAATCATATTCGCAATAAATAAACATATTCTCCTATTATTTAACGTTAACTTGCTCACTCAATTATTTTGTGTCTCGTCCTCTACACGGCATATCCGTATACATTTATATTCCTTGAGAAAACAATTCCGACTACATTAGAAAGTTGTTATTTATTAAATAAGACTTACCTTTATCGTACAGAAGGAATCGTTTTAGGGGACCTATATACCTGGAGGAATCGTCTTGGAGGACACACTGTTAAACACTGTACACCACTGAAATGTGAAATGAAACTAAGGAAGATACGCAGCTCGCAGGTCGGAAAAACTACGCCTTCTTACCCCCACTTAAAAATTTTGAAAATTCTCTAAAGTGTTTGAACCTAAACCCCACTAACTCCGTCCAGAGAGGACGCCCACAAATCGGTTAAAATCTCGTCCTTTCGGGCAGCTCTCCGCCTATATTCTTTTCTTATTTTAGAAAAAAGAAGGAGAATCGGTACAGAGCATTGCTCCTCCTTCTTATGTGACTTTGAAATTCATAGACAGCTCTTTATAATTGTTTAAATTGATTTATTTCTTTCTTATTTTAATAAAGTAAAGCTGTTAAAGAACACAGACTAATGGACAATTTTTTTTTATCAAATATATAAGCAAAAATATATAAGAAATATATTTAAAAAATGTTTATCAAATTGCAGTCTAAAAAAAAAATATATCGGAATATAATGGTTAAATCGTGAATCAAACCCGAGTCTTTTGCTGTTCGTGCGATAAACTACTCTTACCACTGATTGTAAGTGATTCGCCCCACACGACTAATAGTTTTTATTACAATCTATTTTTTTACTAGCACAACTTCAGAACAATTCTTGGTATATACAATGTATGAGTTTCACAATTCTTATTTATTGTGTAAATGTCGTTGTATTGTGTAAATGTCGATCTATTCTGTATAATGATTGCAAACCCACCCCCTTTAGGAAAAGTTTATTTGCGAACACAATGCAATTAGATATAGTTATTCATATTGACCAGTACTTGAACAGCACAATTAACTAGCCTGAACTACCTGAAACCAAAGACCAATCAGGTAGAGAGTCCTGTATTTAAGTGGGAAAGAGAAAAGGGCCAGTAAGGAAGTTCGTCATTCGACGTCGACGTCAACGTCAAATGACGAACTTTCTTACTGGCCCTTCTCTCTTTCCCACTTGAATACAGGACTCTCTACCTGATTAGGGTTTTTAATGACGTCAAAATGACGCACGCTTGCAATCTGGGTAGAAAATTCCTTTTCTCTTTCTTTATTACCTGATGACTAATAACTAGGGCAACCAAAATATGTTAGAGCATATTTTTTTAAATTTGATTAATAAAGAAATAGATTACACATAAATTTATTTCGGAAGAAACTATGCATTTTAAACCCTAATGTAACAGCATATTTTTGCATATTTTAGTCGTAAGTACTTATTTTTGCATATTTTAGCTATAAGTGCATATATTTTTGCTTATTTTACTTTTTATATTTCTTTATTTTACTTACTGTGCAGATTGAAGTTGTAACATATGCTATGGAAGCAATTAATAATGTAAACGGCGAAACAGCAAATTTTATTAAGAAAAAATGTGCAAACGTTATTGCGAAGAATAGTGGATTTACTATTTTAAAGAAACTTTCAGCACGATTGATTGGAAAATCTGATAATACGGATACTACAAAAACGGATAAGTACAGCGTTCAAGAAACCTTGGCATTTAAATATGCACCTATAACTTCTGTTGATGTCGAACGAAGTTTTTCAATGTATAAAAATGTTCTGCGAGCAAATAGGCAAAGCTTTTTGTTTGAAAACTTAAGTGAAATGTTTATTATTTACTGTAATCAAAATATAAATTAAAAGAGTTAAACTTTTGACTTTAATATAACTATTCGTTTTTATATGCGTTAATTTAAATGTATGTGCTTTGTGTTTTTTATAAATTCAATGGAATTAATTAATAAATCTAAAAATAAGAATATATACAATGTAAACAATTTTTCATTAAGTTTATTTTAATTTTAATTTAAATTGTAATTTTTTAAGAGCATATTTCTCTGTTTTTAGAGTATTTTTTATAATTTTATGGAGCATATTTTAAGCGCTTAAAACAAGATTTTCACAGCTTATTTTTGGTTGCCCTACTAATAACTAAATACTTCAACTTTCTTACTGGCCCTTTTCTATAGAAATTTTTATGAAAAATAAATTTCTATAAAAATAAATGTAAAAAGAAATCTTTATAAATCCACCGAGAATATAACAAAATAACATTATATGTTAAATATGTTTTTTTAAAAATACATTTCGCGTTTATATAATTTTTATTAATTCATTTACATTTAACATTTATTATATGTTAGTGGCTAATAACTCTCAATTATACACCAATATTTATTGTATAAAAATATATAGGTGTATCATCGGAACTGATTGGGAGATAAAATATTCGGTTAATCAATTTTTCAGATAATCGAATGAATACGTTTGAAAAACTGACAGGATCATCTTATACACAGCTGTATTTAATATTTATATTTCATATTTTTCAAACTTTCATCTAACAAATTCTCTTAATATGACTTATAATTCGCAGATGATTAGTTTGCCTATCGTATATTTAATTTCAATTACAGTAGTATCGTTTTTTTCCCAGATGATTTTTTTATATCATATCCCTAATGTTTTAACATAACATTTACGTTTTGTCAACATATCTACACATTTTGTGTGATCACTGTAAAAATCCTAGAAAATGAAATTTACAGTTAGATACTAATGTAACGTGACGATCGTTTAATAATAAGTCCGTCAGTAACGATTCGTCATGTTATATTAGCATCTGATATTTTGACGTCAAATTACATCTTCTAGCCAAATAGAATTGAGAAAAACACGCTTTAAAAATTCTAATTGACTCTAAATGTAATATAATTATTTATTTAAATCTTTTATAAATGATATAAAGATTAGCATATATAGTATTAAATTGTCAATTACAAATTGCAGGCAATAGCAATCATAGAAAACGTAATAGGCTAATTCATGTTTATCACGACATTAAAAATCTCAAGGGGTATCAATTTCGTAATGCAAAATCTCGAAAATTCTTTGAAATCCTACATTATGTTGATCGTAATACCGTTGATATCATCGAGTTCATGAACCGATGTTACCAGGATTTCCGCTCGTCAATGTCCGACAAGAAGAGAGACACAGTTTTCATGATTACATATTATCATAATATAGAAATTCGCGACTAGTAAGAAATGCGACGAGGAATTTGCGTACGTAGAAATTGGGATGAATGTACGAAAAATCATACTTTTCTCATTAAGAATACTTAATGACCATTGTATAAAAAATGAATGGAAGAGAGATGACTATTTTTCTAAAATATATAATCTATAATCTAAAATATAAAATAAAACTATACACTATATTTCTCATTTTTTATAAGTTTCAAAGAATATATATCATTAAAATTAAACTTGTTTTCTTTTTCTGAAAATGTATTCTTTTGGGTTTTTTATTCTTTGGGTATAATTTATTGAGTTCTAATTTATTGAATTCTAAAATTAAAATCTTTTGAAGCATATACCAACTTTGTTCTTTTGTATTAAAGAATAGAAATATGAAGAAAGCGTAGAAACGAAAAAAAATGAAGAAAAAGAAAGATTTATAGACTTATAGATTTATAGATTTATTTTTTGCTTATTATAATATTTGCCTCTTCCAAACAAATATTCCAAATATCATTTTCCTCTGACATTTTTTCGTATCATCAAAATAAGATATTTAGGCCCATATTCTGGATCTTCTTTTATCGATAAAAGAAGATCCAGAATATGGGCTTTAAAGTGTTTGAATTAAAATTAGGACACCCTGCATATTTATAATTAATTCTATAATAACGACACTTCGGCTACGTGACAATTCAATGTCATCTCTTATTCGATGTCTCCATTCATACAAGCGTATTTTGAGCACACATGCTCTGACCGAGCATATATCGTAAGCTCGGTTGAAATATTAATATTAGTGAATCGTCCGGTAACATATTAGTGATCGTTTTGAATTTTATTTTCGCATCGTTTGCTCTCAATGTCAAGTCAATAGTCTCTATCGCATTTCAAGAGAGCTTCACGTGATAATTCTGCATGCAGTTTATGCATCATCGCTCACCAACACTGTCTTGCTCTTGCCAGGAACAAGCTGAAAAAATTATATTTGCAACGAAAGAGCACAAATTTTCTTGTGCAGTATTAAGTAATTAAATAAATTTCAATTTATAAAAGATTTTATTTTATTTTAATAAATTCTTTGATCCGCTTGAAGAAGCGTAAGCGAAAAAAATATCGGGACAAAGTCGCTGAATAAGAAAAAATAAATTAATTACATTTTAAAATAAAAAATTTCACCAATCTTTACAATAACAATAAACTCTTAGATTGTACGTAATCGAATGATGTCGAAACTATATTTGAGAAAATTTGTATTGGCAACAATTCTTGAAAAAAAATCAAGATTCATAAAATATCTTTTATCTGCTTAAACTTTTTTTAGCATCCTTGGATCCTAAGAATTAAAATTTAGTAGCTTTTTATAAAATTATTTGTGTTGATTACTTTTTATTATTAATTATCACACGTATCTGTATAGATTCAGATAGGACGACTTTGTCAAAAATATTAAGCGATAATTATTACGATTAATAAGAGCAATCGATTGCAATCAATTTCGTGCTCTGTGTCTTTATAATTTAGTAGATTTTATTACTATCTCAATTTTAAATTTTATATTACACCTATTTGTATAAGAAAAGAAAAGTAATCGAGAAGATAAAAAAATAACACGTATATAGAAATGAATGTAGACGAGATACATATAGTATAATAGAATATTAAATAAATTTCGAGTAAATTTATTTGTACGAATATTTATAATAATGCTTTCTTTTATAAATATTTCACTTAAAATTATTCAAAATGAGAAATTGCATATATACATAATCTCTTTCAAAATAAAGATTATCTCTTCATCTGACCTCTAATATCAAGTCGCGAGAGACATATCTTTGATATATTGAATTGTCTAATCAGGTCCAATCAGGCAACAGATAAATTTCTCGCAATATCGACAAAAATCGAGAATTTAGTAAACGATGACGGTCAATCGAGCGATGCAGGGAGGTTGTAGCAACATTTGTAGTCGACCAATGGTTTATGTAGCATACGACATGATACGAGCGTGTTGTTATCGACTTTATCAAAATCTCTTTCATTACTCATTGGGCTATGTATGTACAAGCCGAGCTGGCATAAACAGCCGGCAGCGTCGGTATTCGTCGTCTCTGATGTCTGCGAACGTGCGATAATCAGTCTGCCTGTCATTCGGTCGCGACGAGAGTGTGCCTTCTTCATTTTGAAATTGAAATGAACGGGACCGTGCATTATGCTCTGGTGGCCCTCTGGGAGAAGTCCGGCTGCAGAATAGTCGCGGATTATCCTGCGGATCGGGACCCGACCTATCGTGCTATCACCCTCAGTACCGTCGACAGCCTGAAGACGATCGAAGACGATAAAATCAGCGTCGATCAGGGCAAGTAAGATCCTCTATATTATCGCATTTGACTTGTGTATTCGATCACGCACGAAACATGCTTGACATGTCATACACGAATTCGAGAAGGACACATATTGCGCCGCAACAATTGAAATAGATTAATATTTACAATAACAGAGTTCTAGATTTCGCACTCCGAAGTTGTTTTTCACTTACAGAGAGAGAGAGAGAGAGAGAGAGAGAGAGAGAGAGAGAGAGAGAGAGAGAAAGTGAGAAGAGTTAAATATATTATGAGATATCTCATACGGGCGTCAGCAGTTTTTCTTGTTATGACAGACTCGCGCTAAACAAGTATTATATAATAATTTATATGAATTATATAATAGGTCGCAATTGATTAATGAACGCGGGATAAGATTGCTTCACTTTTATACTTATGCTATAATGAGCATAAAGCCGAATTTTTCTGCAGATATACGATACATGTGTTGATCGGGGAACTTCATTACGCCTGTCTGACATCGAGATCGAACTGCCCTTCGTCAGCAATACGACTAGAATCTTGCTCTCAAATATTTCTGCAGAGGCTGCGGAGCGTTTATAGAGAATTACCAATATTGGCGGACTTATCAAGAGATCTGACAAATCTCGCGGTAGTTGATTTTTCGACACCTTTAAAGAAAATAATTGTAAGTAATAAAATAATTTTAAGGCATAAAGTAGAGGTAGCACAATAATATAAAAGTCAGTATTGTTCTCAACATTTCATAAAATTTGGATATCGATAATTATATATAACAATACATTTTTAATTTATCTGTTGAAAATGTAATTATGTATTAAATATATATATATAATTATATCTAGCCGATACCTATAATAATAAAAAATATCATAATTTATAAACTCTTCTGGGGGAGCTTATTTTAAAAATCCATAATATTATCTTCTCTTCTTAAATAAGCGATTCTATATTTTGCACAGATAAAAGAAAACAAATAAGATATAAAAGAAATATCTCGATATGAAAAACTGAATTGACATTATTTCAGGAGGAGTATAACCATCAAGATGTTGAGTCTAAAAATCTGATCCCAAGATTAGAGGAAGAATTGGCCGAGGTACGTCATTTGTTGATGGATGGTGTTCAAAAGCTGATCGATAGGGGCGAGAGATTAGACGAACTTGTCCGAAAGACGCAGTGTCTCGAAATTTCGGTAAATAATCGAAAATAAACGAATAACCTTCGCTTATTTCCATTCTCCTTTCTCTCTATTAACTATTAATCATCCAGCTGGTAAACATGAAATATTAATTAAGTACATAAATTGTAATAATTGCGGCACAAAATCCTATTAATATAAATTTCATTAAAAATTGCCGATTCCTGTCAATGATTCATGACGATTTCTGTATCAATTTGCTAAACTCACTTAAAGCAGTTGTCTCGCGAATCGTAATTAATAAAATTTGACATTTTAACTATACGTTAATAAATATAATATTTAAACATTTATAATTTAAAAATAATTGACTGTTCTGAAGCGTATGAAAATCTCGTATTTTTAATTTTAATAATTAGAAAAGAAAAGAACAAACAAAAAAGTAATGAAAAACGGATATATGGTAAAAAGAATATTTTTTAAGAATAGTAGTAAAAAGAATAGAAATTGGTGACCATTTAGTTTTAGAAGTACAATAATAAGAATACTTCGAGTTTCACAATTATTCGAAAGGACTGAAGGGGATGAGCGGTGACCGCTTTATATAGTAGATTTTATTTGTATAGATATTTCTTCTTTGTATATAACAAAAGAAGAAGCATGTAAAGGACAGAATTGTTTAAGAATTTTAAGACACCATTTTTTCCAGGCTATAACCGTAGGTAGTCAGATTTTAACGTTGACTTTTTGGAATTGTACTGTTGCGAGACAACTACTTAATAAGACGCGCCTTCTATAATGAAAAACGTTATCGTATTAAATAATTATGACTAACAATAAGCAACGCAGTTTTTACACACGGCTTCATTTATAAATGACTATATAAACAGTATGAAGAAATTAATTATAGTAATCTTGCATACCGATTAAAAAGCCACGAATCATTGACCTCGAAAAGATTATGGCAATCGCCATTCGATATGATAATATTTACGAATATTTCTGTTACAGTCTCGGGACTTCCACGTAGTGTCAAGGATTCCGCAGAAGAAAAAAAAGAGCGTTATTTTAGCAGCAGGAGGGGCACTCTTGATGCTTATATCGACTTCGCTCTTAATGATTTTGATATATACAGGAATATTGTGATCACCTATATAAAAATATATTTGAAAAACAAACGATCAAGATATCTCTTAGATAAAGCCTCAAGATGTACGATCGAAAAAATTTATTAAAAAAATGTAATAATTTTAAATATGTCTTTTGAAATTCTATTAATTATTGTTCTTTTGATAGAATAAGCAGCCAGATAAACAGAATTATTTCTGCCTATTTGAGAATAGTGTCAATATTATGAGCGGACTGTGTCTTTTGATTACTTAATTTACTTTCTTCCTACATTTGATATCATTCATTTGTAAGTATGAGTGGCCACGTTTATAGGCGTGGTCTTAAATTCGACCTAAGTTATTTGCTCTAAACATTTGGTAGGCTATCCCTAGTCAATCTTCATATTTTAGTGACCTGAAAGATACCTAAAGATACCTTTTTCTCTCGATTGGCACGCATAAAAATCTATTTGTTTGCACTGTTTTGTTGAACAGTCAAGTTAAGCTAAATCGGTGACTTCTATACACAAAACAGGAAAGTGATTGTCATTTCTTCCTAAGTCTCTTTCGATGTAAACTGTAACCGATTAGTAACTAAACCTACTTTAGACCAGGCCGCTATCAGGTCGCTGGTTATAAAAGTGGCAACTGAGGATGATTCTCTACAATATATTTTTCTTTTAAGAATATACGTATAATAATAATTTATATACATAAAATAAAAATGCGTCGCATAGGGTCAGCGGCAAAAAAGTATTAATTTCTAATATTTTAAGACGAGCCAAAAATTCATCGATTATACATTTTAATGGTACATTGATTACAGAATCTTTTGGTACCATGCAGATACCAGCGTACAAATTTTTTAATATGATATACATAAAATAAGGATGCGTCGCGTAGGGTCAGCGGCAAAAAAGTATGGATTTCTAATATTTAAAAACGAGCCAAAAATTCATCGATTATACATTTTAATAGTCCATTGATTACAGAATCTTTTGGTACCAAGCAGACACCAGCGTACAAACTTTTTCATTTGATATACATAAAATAAGGATGCGTCACATAGGGTCAGCGGCAAAAAAGTATCAATTTCTAATATTTAAAGACGAGCCAAAAATTCATCGATTATACATTTTAATAGTACATTGATTACAGAATCTTTTGGTACCAAGCAGACACCAGCGTACAAACTTTTTCATTTGATATACATAAAATAAGGATGCGTCGCATAGGGTCAGCGGCAAAAGAGTATCGATTTCTAATATTTAAAGACGAGCGAAAAATTCATCGATTATACATTTTAATAGTACATTGATTACAGAATCTTTTGGTACCATGCAGACACCAGCGTACAAATTTTTTAATATGATATACATAAAATAAGGATGCGTCGCATAGGGTCAGCGGCAAAAAAGTATCAATTTCTAATATTTAAAAACGAGCCAAAAATTCGTCGATTATACATTTTAATAGTGCATTGATTACAGAATTATCTGGTACTAAGCAGACACCAGCGTACAAATTTTTTAATTTGATAAATATAAAATAAGGATGCGTTGCACAGGATCCGCGTCAAAAACTTATCGATTTCTAATATTTAAAGACGAGCCAAAAATTCATCAATTATACATTTTAATAGTCCATTGATTACAGAATCTTTTGGTACCATGCAGACACCAGCGTACAAATGTTTTAATATGATATACATAAAATAAGGATGCGTCGCGTAGGGTCAGTGGCAAAAAAGTATGGATTTCTAATATTTAAAAACGAGCCAAAAATTCATCGATTATACATTTTAATAGTCCATTGATTACAGAATCTTTTGGTACCAAGCAGACACCAGCGTACAAACTTTTTCATTTGATATACATAAAATAAGGATGCGTCGCATAGGGTCAGCGGCAAAAAAGTATTAATTTCTAATATTTTATGACGAGCCAAAAATTCATCGATTAAACATTTTAATAGAACATTAATTACAGAATCTTTTGGTACCATGCAGACACCAGCGTACAAATTTTTTAATATGATATACATAAAATAAGGATGCGTCGCATAGGGTCAGCGGCAAAAAAGTATCAATTTCTAATATTTTATGACGAGCCAAAAATTCATCGATTATACATTTTAATAGAACATTAATTACAGAATCTTTTGGTACCATGCAGACATTAGCGTACAAATTTTTTAATATGATATACATAAATTAAGGATGCGTCGCATAGGGTCAGCGGCAAAAAAGTATCGATTTCTAATATTTAAAGACGAGCCAAAAATTCATCGATTATACATTTTAATAGTCCATTGATTACAGAATCTTTTGGTACCAAGAAGACACCAGCGTACAAACTTTTTCATTTGATATACATAAAATAAGGATGCGTCGCATAGGGTCAGCGGCAAAAAAGTATCAATTTCTAATATATTATGACGAGCCAAAAATTCATCGATTATACATTTTAATAGAACATTAATTACAGAATCTTTTGGTACCATGCAGACATTAGCGTACAAATTTTTTAATATGATATACATAAAATAAGGATGCGTCGCATAGGGTCAGCGGCAAAAAAGTATCAATTTCTTATATTTTATGACGAGCCAAAAATTCATCGATTATACATTTAAATAGAACATTAATTACAGAATCTTTTGGTACCATGCAGACACCAGCGTACAAATTTTTTAATATGATATACATAAAATAAGGATGCGTCGCATAGGGTCAGCGGCAAAATAGTATCAATTTCTAATATTTTATGACGAGCCAAAAATTCATCGATTATACATTTTAATAGTACATTGATTACAGAATCTTTTGGTACCAAGCAGACACCAGCGTACAAACTTTTTCATTTGATATACATAAAATAAGGATGCGTCGCATAGGGTCAGCGGCAAAATAGTATCAATTTCTAATATTTTATGACGAGCCAAAAATTCATCGATTATACATTTTAATAGTACATTAATTACAGAATCTTTTGGTACCATGCAGACACCAGCGTACAAATTTTTTAATATGATATACATAAAATAAGGATGCGTCGCGTAGGGTCACGGGCAAAAAAGTATGGATTTCTAATATTTAAAAACGAGCCAAAAATTCATCGATTATACATTTTAATAGTCCATTGATTACAGAATCTTTTGGTACCAAGCAGACACCAGCGTACAAACTTTTTCATTTGATATACATAAAATAATGATGCGTCGCATAGGGTCAGCGGCAAAAAAGTATCAATTTCTAATATTTTATGACGAGCCAAAAATTCATCGATTATACATTTTAATAGTACATTGATTACAGAATCTTTTGGTACCATGCAGACACCAGCGTACAAATTTTTTAATATGATATACATAAAATAAGGATGCGTCGCATAGGGTCAGCGGCAAAAAAGTATGGATTTCTAATATTTAAAAACGAGCCAAAAATTCATCGATTATACATTTTAATAGTCCATTGATTACAGAATCTGTTGGTACCAAGCAGACACCAGCGTACAAACTTTTTCATTTGATATACATAAAATAAAGATGCGTTGCATAGGGTCAGCGGCAAAAAAGTATCAATTTCTAATATTTTATGACGAGCCAAAAATTCATCGATTATACATTTTAATAGTACATTGATTACAGAATCTTTTGGTACCAAGCAGACACCAGCGTACAAACTTTTTCATTTGATATACATAAAATAAGGATGCGTCGCGTAGGGTCAGCGGCAAAAAAGTATCAATTTCTAATATTTTATAACGAGCCAAAAATTCATCGATTATACATTTTAATAGAACATTAATTACAGAATCTTTTGGTACCATGCAGACACCAGCGTACAAATTTTTTAATATGATATACATAAAATAAGGATGCGTCGCATAGGGTCAGCGGCAAAATAGTATCAATTTCTAATATTTTATGACGAGCCAAAAATTCATCGATTATACATTTTAATAGTACATTGATTACAGAATCTTTTGGTACCAAGCAGACACCAGCGTACAAACTTTTTCATTTGATATACATAAAATAAGGATGCGTCGCATAGGGTCAGCGGCAAAAAAGTATGGATTTCTAATATTTAAAAACGAGCCAAAAATTCATCGATTATACATTTTAATAGTCCATTGATTACAGAATCTTTTGGTACCAAGCAGACACCAGCGTACAAACTTTTTCATTTGATATACATAAAATAAGGATGCGTCGCATAGGGTCAGCGGCAGAAAAGTATCAATTTCTAATATTTTATGACGAGCCAAAAATTCATCGATTATACATTTTAATAGTACATTGATTACAGAATCTTTTGGTACCAAGCAGACACCAGCGTACAAACTTTTTCATTTGATATACATAAAATAAGGATGCGTCGCGTAGGGTCAGCGGCAAAAAAGTATCAATTTCTAATATTTTATGACGAGCCAAAAATTCATCGATTATACATTTTAATAGTACATTGATTACAGAATCTTTTGGTACCATGCAGACACCAGCGTACAAATTTTTTAATATGATATACATAAAATAAGGATGCGTCGCGTAGGGTCAGCGGCAAAAAAGTATGGATTTCTAATATTTAAAAATGAGCCAAAAATTCATAGATTATACATTTTAATAGTCCATTTATTACAGAATCTTTTGGTACCAAGCAGACAACAGCGTACAAACTTTTTCATTTGATATACATAAAATAAGGATGCGACGCATAGGGTCAGCGGCAAAAAAGTATTAATTTCTAATATTTTATGACGAGCCAAAAATTCATCGATTAAACATTTTAATAGAACATTAATTACAGAATCTTTTGGTACCATGCAGACACCAGCGTACAAATTTTATAATATGATAAACATAAAATAAGGATGCGTCGCATAGGGTCAGCGGCAAAAAAGTATTAATTTCTAATATTTTATGACGAGCCAAAAATTCATCGATTAAACATTTTAATAGAACATTAATTACAGAATCTTTTGGTACCATGCAGACACCAGCGTACAAATTTTTTAATATGATATACATAAAATAAGGATGCGTCGCATAGGGTCAGCGGCAAAAAAGTATCAATTTCTAATATTTTATGACGAGCCAAAAATTCATCGATTATACATTTTAATAGAACATTAATTACAGAATCTTTTGGTACCATGCAGACATTAGCGTACAAATTTTTTAATATGATATACATAAATTAAGGATGCGTCGCATAGGGTCAGCGGCAAAAAAGTATCGATTTCTAATATTTAAAGACGAGCCAAAAATTCATCGATTATACATTTTAATAGTCCATTGATTACAGAATCTTTTGGTACCAAGAAGACACCAGCGTACAAACTTTTTCATTTGATATACATAAAATAAGGATGCGTCGCATAGGGTCAGCGGCAAAAAAGTATCAATTTCTAATATATTATGACGAGCCAAAAATTCATCGATTATACATTTTAATAGAACATTAATTACAGAATCTTTTGGTACAATGCAGACATTAGCGTACAAATTTTTTAATATGATATACATAAAATAAGGATGCGTCGCATAGGGTCAGCGGCAAAAAAGTATCAATTTCTAATATTTTATGACGAGCCAAAAATTCATCGATTATACATTTAAATAGAACATTAATTACAGAATCTTTTGGTACCATGCAGACACCATCGTACAAATTTTTTAATATGATATACATAAAATAAGGATGCGTCGCATAGGGTCAGCGGCAAAATAGTATCAATTTCTAATATTTTATGACGAGCCAAAAATTCATCGATTATACATTTTAATAGTACATTGATTACAGAATCTTTTGGTACCAAGCAGACACCAGCGTACAAACTTTTTCATTTGATATACATAAAATAAGGATGCGTCGCATAGGGTCAGCGGCAAAATAGTATCAATTTCTAATATTTTATGACGAGCCAAAAATTCATCGATTATACATT
Source organism: Prenolepis imparis (assembly GCF_030444845.1). Taxonomy (NCBI): domain Eukaryota; kingdom Metazoa; phylum Arthropoda; class Insecta; order Hymenoptera; family Formicidae; genus Prenolepis; species Prenolepis imparis. The sequence continues at coordinate 9,233,560 of NW_028141171.1, read as the reverse complement.
TTAATAGTACATTAATTACAGAATCTTTTGGTACCATGCAGACACCAGCGTACAAATTTTTTAATATGATATACATAAAATATGGATGCGTCGCGTAGGGTCACGGGCAAAAAAGTATGGATTTCTAATATTTAAAAACGAGCCAAAAATTCATCGATTATACATTTTAATAGTCCATTGATTACAGAATCTTTTGGTACCAAGCAGACACCAGCGTACAAACTTTTTCATTTGATATACATAAAATAAGGATGCGTCGCATAGGGTCAGCGGCAAAAAAGTATCAATTTCTAATATTTTATGACGAGCCAAAAATTCATCGATTATACATTTTAATAGTACATTGATTACAGAATCTTTTGGTACCAAGCAGACACCAGCGTACAAACTTTTTCATTTGATATACATAAAATAAGGATGCGTCGCATAGGGTCAGCGGCAAAATAGTATCAATTTCTAATATTTTATGACGAGCCAAAAATTCATCGATTATACATTTTAATAGTACATTAATTACAGAATCTTTTGGTACCATGCAGACATTAGCGTATAAATTTTTTAATATGATATACATAAAATAAGGATGCGTCGCATAGGGTCAGCGGCAAAAAAGTATCAATTTCTAATATTTTATGACGAGCCAAAAATTCATCGATTATACATTTTAATAGAACATTAATTACAGAATCTTTTGGTACCATGCAGACACCAGCGTACAAATTTTTTAATATGATATACATAAAATAAGGATGCGTCGCATAGGGTCAGCGGCAAAATAGTATCAATTTCTAATATTTTATGACGAGCCAAAAATTCATCGATTATACATTTTAATAGTACATTGATTACAGAATCTTTTGGTACCAAGCAGACACCAGCGTACAAACTTTTTCATTTGATATACATAAAATAAGGATGCGTCGCATAGGGTCAGCGGCAAAATAGTATCAATTTCTAATATTTTATGACGAGCCAAAAATTCATCGATTATACATTTTAATAGTACATTGATTACAGAATCTTTTGGTACCAAGCAGACACCAGCGTACAAACTTTTTCATTTGATATACATAAAATAAGGATGCGTCGCATAGGGTCAGCGGCAAAATAGTATCAATTTCTAATATTTTATGACGAGCCAAAAATTCATCGATTATACATTTTAATAGTACATTAATTACAGAATCTTTTGGTACCATGCAGACACCAGCGTACAAATTTTTTAATATGATATACATAAAATATGGATGCGTCGCGTAGGGTCACGGGCAAAAAAGTATGGATTTCTAATATTTAAAAACGAGCCAAAAATTCATCGATTATACATTTTAATAGTCCATTGATTACAGAATCTTTTGGTACCAAGCAGACACCAGCGTACAAACTTTTTCATTTGATATACATAAAATAAGGATGCGTCGCATAGGGTCAGCGGCAAAAAAGTATCAATTTCTAATATTTTATGACGAGCCAAAAATTCATCGATTATACATTTTAATAGTACATTGATTACAGAATCTTTTGGTACCAAGCAGACACCAGCGTACAAACTTTTTCATTTGATATACATAAAATAAGGATGCGTCGCATAGGGTCAGCGGCAAAATAGTATCAATTTCTAATATTTTATGACGAGCCAAAAATTCATCGATTATACATTTTAATAGTACATT